>NC_056546.1:1139150-1184150 GCF_910596095.1 Thunnus maccoyii
ACACGAAACAAACTTCTACATCAACATATGAACATCTCAGTGTTGATCAGTGACACAAAGAAACTTTCAGGTGACTCAAGAGAAAGAAACCGAAACTTTCACTTCAGGATGTGAATGAAAACTGAACGGGACCCAGAACGGCGCCCTGCAGGACGCCACGAGGAACATCAGCTGCAACAAAATGTTCTGACAGCAGATTAGCTGATAAACTTTATGTCAAAACAAAAACTAAATTAAAAATATCCTTAAAAAACGAGATCTATGACAAAATGTTTTACATGATGATCAGAAAATATAAATAGAATAAAAACATCTTTAGTTTTTGTTGATTAAAATTTGATTAAAAATAATATTTTTGTCTAAAACACTAAAATAAAAATTAAATGTGTGTTTAGAGGCAGAGACGACCTTTGAGCCAAACACCTTTGAGTGATTTTTTTGTCACTCAAACAACAAACTGTCATGACAACACACACAATGTTACTAATTAGTTGATTATTTGATCAACAGATAGTTAATTATTTTGATAATCAAATCATAAGAAAGTAATCTTTTTAAGCAAAAATGGCTTCAGCTTCTTAAATGTGATGATTTGAAGTTTTCCTGTGTCATACATGATAATAAATGGAATATTTTGGACTGTTATAATAATAGTTAGTTTAATGTTATGGAGGTAAATGTTTGAGTCGCCGCCGTACCTTGAGGATCCAGGTGATCATGTCTTTGTGGACCTCCAGGTGAGGAGCATTCTGCAGACTCTCCAGCAGAGCCAGAACACTTCCTGAAGTACTGGGAGCTTCACCTGGACCTGAACACACACACACACACACTTCACTGATCCTGCACCTGGTTACAGTCTGTCTCCTGTTTGATTGATTGATTGATTGATTGATTGTCTGTGAATTTGTGTCCGTTACTTCACTGAACTGTGAAGTTCAATGACGGTCACGTCTTCAGTTTATGTATATATATGTATGTAGTGCTGTACAAGTGAAAGGCACAACAATAGAGATAAAATGACATCAGTGGTAAAAGGCACCAACAGAAGACAACAATGAAAGGTAATGATAAAATACAAATGTGCACAAATGTAAGACATGAAACAGAATAAATATTGTAAGATACATTTATAAATAAATAAATATGAGATTATAAAAAGTAATAAAGCCATTGAGAGCACTCAAAGGTCACTGTGTGACTTGTGTCTGTTCACAAATGACTGCTGCTGCATGTAGTAAACATGTTATTCTCAACATATTCTACTAGTGTGTGTGTGTGTGTGTGTGTGTGTGTGTACTGACGTGTGATCTTGCAGGTGTAGTTGAAAGTGACGTCATCGTATCCGCTGCTGTTCTCCAGCTGCTGCTGCTCCTCCAGCAGAGCCATGCCCACCAGGTGGAGCACCTGTACACACACACACACACACACACACACACACACACACACACACACACACACACACACACACACACACACACACACACACACACACACGTCATACATTAACTATTTACATGTTATTTCCTCATCAGAGAACTGTGGCGCCCCCTGTGGGTCAAACTGAGTTCAATGTTAAAGTTGTGATAATAGAGTTCAGAGACATCAGTCCTGCATGTTTGTACTTTATTGATCCGTTCGCTCAGTATTTTTTTTGTACCATATGACGTCTGCAGACTTCTGTAGAGACTGCACTCTCACATCATGTTCACACATACAGACTCAGAGTAGCAGCTTCCTCTCGTCTCCCAGTTACATGTTTAACAGTGAAAACAGCTCTCAGCTCTCTGATTGGTCAGTTAGTTTTTCTCGTTGCCGTTATACTGACGCATAAAGAACTAATTAATTTCGGGGTGATGTGTTTCCACACATTGTTTTCACGTCCTGATCGTCGTGATATCATATTGATTCAGAAAGCTTTGCACCGTCACGACTGGCTTTTTCCTGTTTTGTTTGAAGTGTTTTCACAAGAGTTGAGCTGGAGTTAAGGTTCGGTTTATACTTGATCAGAAACAGTTCGTACGACGTGCTGTCTGACCGCCGTCGTTCAGAACGGCCGCGTTGGATATTTGGGGTGAAAAGTCGGCTGTCACTGAGAGGGAGGGGAGATGTGATGTTGTTTAAATACGGGGACGACAGAGCGTTTTCTCTCAGTTGTTCACATGAAAAACAGAAACAGACCCCGGCTCCTCTCTCACCTCCACACAGCTGAACAATCACAGCGTGAAGTGGAAAAGTTACAGAAATGACCAAACACCGATCCGGCGCTGGAAAGGTGACGTTTCTGAAACTATCTGACTGTCCGACAAGCAGTAGAAGACTGTTTGAGTGTGTATGTGTGAACGGCCTGTACAAGAAAAGGACGTCTCATTCCTTGATTCCTCGTGTCTTTTCCTGCAGACATCAGTGAGAGAAACAATGAGAGTAACTGTGTGTGTGTGTGTGTGTGTGTGTGTGTGTGTGTGTGTGTGTGTGTGTGTGTGTGTGTGTGTGTGTGCGTGTGTGTGTGTGTGTGTGTGTGTGTGTGTGTGTGTGTGTCTCACCCTCTGCAGCATGGACTCTGTCCAGCCTCCGCCGCTGGGCTCCACAGCCCACTGCAGCACGGCTCCCTCCACAGCCAGCAGCACGTCACACTGCAGCAGGTTCACCAGGCTGCCGAACAGAGGACAGAGAGGGGGGGGCACTGGGGGCGGCAGGGCTGGTCAACACACACACACACACACACACACACACACACACACACACACACACACACACACACAGTTTCACATTTGGTCCAGACTGTCCAGTGATCAAAACCAGAACTTGAAAGATGGATTAAAAACTTCCCACAGAGAAGTTATGATTAAAGAAAACAAACGACTGTAATGATTTGTAGTTTATTCAGAGATTTAGATGTTGTGGTTTGAACCTGATTTTAGTTTATTGATGTGTTTTACTTTTGGAAGTTTAGTTGTTTAACTTCTCATATTTCTGCAGAGCTTCTACGCAGGTGAGAAAACACATCTTTGTGCTGTTTTGAATCCTTAAAGTCAAAGAAAATTGAATTCTTTCATTCTTTTTTGGTTGTTGATGTTTGATGTGTTGACCTGATCAGCTGATTAGTCTACAGGTGTGATACAGACACTCAGGTGTGTTGATGTTTGTATACATGTGAGACAGACAGGTGTGTTTACCTGTGTCCTCTCCGTTCTGTCTTCTCAGCTTCCTCTGAGCCTCCTCCGCCTGCACACACACACAAACATATCACGCACTGTTACCATGACAACACAGCACATATCATCACTGATCAATAACCCGTCAATAGCCCGATCGGTGTGTACCTTGGACTGGTCGGCTCTGCTGTAGTGATGGAAGTACAGGTTGAAGTGTTTGTTCCACTCCGGACGCAATTCATACAGACCTCGACCTGTCACACCCGGCTTCCTGCAAGTACAGGTGGAGGTGTTTTAAGGTGGACTGAGTGTTTCGTATTTAAGGTGGACTGATGTTTGTATTTAAGGTGGACTGATGTTTGTATTTAAGGTGGACTGATGTTTGTATTTAAAGTGGACTGAGTGTTTCATATTTAAGGTGGACTGATGTTTGTATTTAAGGTGGACTGATGTTTGTATTTAAGGTGGACTGATGTTTGTATTTAAAGTGGACTGATGTTTGTATTTAAGGTGGACTGATGTTTGTATTTAAGGTGGACTGATGTTTGTATTTAAAGTGGACTGATGTTTGTATTTAAAGTGGACTGATGTTTGTATTTAAGGTGGACTGATGTTTGTATTTAAGGTGGACTGATGTTTTTATTTAAGGTGGACTGATGTTTGTATTTAAGGTGGACTGATGTTTGTATTTAAGGTGGACTGAGTGTTGCATATTTAAGGTGGACTGATGTTTGTATTTAAGGTGGACTGATGTTTGTATTTAAGGTGGACTGATGTTTGTATTTAAGGTGGAAGTGCTGAAGAAAACAGACTGACTTGAATGAAGCAACGCTGTCGATGACTCGCTCCAGACCCGTCTCCTTATTACCCTGAAGAGAAGAAACAGATCAACTGTCTGAAGAGGAGGAGAAGTCAGACACGAAGAAAAAGAGCTGACAGACAGACAGGTAAACACACAGACAGACAGGTAAACACACAGACAGACAGGTAAACACACAGACAGACAGGTAAACACACAGACAGGTAAACACACAGACAGACAGGTAAACACACAGACAGACAGGTAAACACACAGACAGACAGGTAAACACACAGACAGGTAAACAGACAGACAGGTAAACACACAGACAGACAGGTAAACAGACAGACAGGTAAACACACAGATAGACAGGTAAACACACAGACAGACAGGTAAACACACAGACAGGTAAACAGACAGACAGGTAAACACACAGATAGACAGGTAAACACACAGACAGACAGGTAAACAGATAGACAGGTAAACACACAGACAGACAGGTAAACACACAGACAGACAGGTAAACACACAGACAGGTAAACAGACAGACAGGTAAACACACAGACAGACAGGTAAACAGACAGACAGGTAAACAGACAGACAGGTAAACACACAGATAGACAGGTAAACACACAGACAGACAGGTAAACACACAGACAGGTAAACAGACAGACAGGTAAACACACAGATAGACAGGTAAACACACAGACAGACAGGTAAACACACAGACAGGTAAACAGACAGACAGGTAAACACACAGACAGACAGGTAAACACACAGACAGACAGGTAAACACACAGACAGACAGGTAAACACACAGACAGACAGGTAAACACACAGACAGGTAAACAGACAGACAGGTAAACACACAGATAGACAGGTAAACACACAGACAGACAGGTAAACAGATAGACAGGTAAACACACAGATAGACAGGTAAACACACAGACAGACAGGTAAACACACAGATAGACAGGTAAACACACAGACAGACAGGTAAACACACAGACAGACAGGTAAACAGATAGACAGGTAAACACACAGACAGACAGGTAAACAGACAGACAGGTAAACACACAGACAGACAGGTAAACACACAGATAGACAGGTAAACACACAGACAGACAGGTAAACACACAGATAGACAGGTAAACAGATAGACAGGTAAACACACAGACAGACAGGTAAACACACAGACAGACAGGTAAACAGATAGACAGGTAAACACACAGACAGACAGGTAAACACACAGACAGGTAAACAGACAGACAGGTAAACACACAGACAGACAGGTAAACACACAGACAGACAGGTAAACACACAGACAGGTAAACAGACAGACAGGTAAACAGACAGACAGGTAAACACACAGATAGACAGGTAAACACACAGACAGACAGGTAAACACACAGACAGACAGGTAAACACACAGACAGACAGGTAAACACACAGACAGGTAAACAGACAGACAGGTAAACACACAGATAGACAGGTAAACACACAGACAGACAGGTAAACAGATAGACAGGTAAACACACAGACAGGTAAACACACAGATAGACAGGTAAACACACAGACAGACAGGTAAACAGATAGACAGGTAAACACACAGACAGACAGGTAAACAGACAGACAGGTAAACACACAGACAGACAGGTAAACACACAGATAGACAGGTAAACACACAGACAGACAGGTAAACACACAGATAGACAGGTAAACACACAGACAGACAGGTAAACACACAGATAGACAGGTAAACAGATAGACAGGTAAACACACAGACAGACAGGTAAACACACAGACAGACAGGTAAACAGATAGACAGGTAAACACACAGACAGACAGGTAAACACACAGACAGGTAAACAGACAGACAGGTAAACACACAGACAGACAGGTAAACAGACAGACAGGTAAACACTCAGACAGACAGGTAAACACACAGACAGACAGGTAAACACTCAGACAGACAGGTAAACACACAGATAGACAGGTAAACACTCAGACAGACAGGTAAACACACAGACAGACAGGTAAACACTCAGACAGACAGGTAAACACACAGACAGACAGGTAAACACACAGACAGACAAGTAAACACTCAGACAGACAGGTAAACACACAGACAGACAGGTAAACACACAGACAGACAGGTAAACACACAGACAGGTAAACAGACAGACAGGTAAACACACAGACAGACAGGTAAACAGACAGACAGGTAGGTGTCTCACGTTCTCGGGCAGAGCCTTCACCAGCTCGCTGTGAGCCATTGGTCTGATTGACAGCTGGTGGATGATTTCTCTTCTGACCTCATCGAAGGGCTCCACCTGGCCGACGCCAGCCACGTACCGCTCACCTGAGACACACACACACACAAATACACACACACACAAACACAGACTTAACCCAACAGCTTATTAAGCACGTAGGTGTGTGTGTAGCTGCACTGTTTGACTCTCCGACAGTAACCAGGTGACTACACTGCAGGTAAACATGTTCTGTGATTACATACGTAACCTGACTTCTCTGTTTGTGGTGACATAGATACGCAGTTTGCAGGTTCTGCTGTGCAGAACTAAAAATAATAAAACTTTCTTTTTAAATAAAGATGACGCAGCACAGACGGACTCACCGACGACCATGATGATGAGGTGAAGCATCTCCTCGATCAGAGTGTTGTTCTGCTGGACCACGTCCTGTCACACAGACAGGTGAGAGACAGACAGGTGGTCAGTAAACTCAGTAGAGTGTCAGTAGAGTCAGTACTGACCTTGTTAGCCTCTCTGTATCTTTTCCTGCAGTCTGTTACAGAGTCAGTAGAGTGTCAGTAGAGTCAGTACTGACCTTGTTAGCCTCTCTGTATCTTTTCCTGCAGTCTGTTACAGAGTCAGTAGAGTGTCAGTAGAGTCAGTACTGACCTTGTTAGCCTCTCTGTATCTTTTCCTGCAGTCTGTTACAGAGTCAGTAGAGTGTCAGTAGAGTCAGTACTGACCTTGTTAGCCTCTCTGTATCTTTTCCTGCAGTCTGTTACAGAGTCAGTAGAGTGTCAGTAGAGTGTCAGTACTGACCTTGTTAGCCTCTCTGTATCTTTTCCTGCAGTCTGTTACAGAGTCAGTAGAGTGTCAGTAGAGTCAGTACTGACCTTGTTAGCCTCTCTGTATCTTTTCCTGCAGTCTGCGGAGCTGAAAATGTGGAAAAGTTCAAATCGACTGAGAACGATCATCAGGAAGTGGTTTGGATCCATCATGGACGCTCCGGCCTACAAGAAAACACACAACAGAAAGACTTAAAGAGAGTTAACACACCTGAAACCAAACTACATCTACCATGTGACAGACTACAGGTAGAATCTGGTAGTAGAGTCAGTAGAGTCTGTAGTCTGGCTGTCAGTAGAGTCTGACAGTGTCAGTAGAGTCCGGTTGTGTCAGTAGAGTCTGACAGTGTCAGTAGAGTCCGGTTGTGTCAGTAGAGTCTGTAGAGTCTGGTTGTGTCAGTAGAGTCCTGTTGTGTCAGTAGAGTCCTGTTGTGTCAGTAGAGTCAGTAGAGTCCGGTTGTGTCAGTAGAGTCAGTAGAGTCCGGTTGTGTCAGTAGAGTCAGTAGAGTCCGGTTGTGTCAGTAGAGTCAGTAGAGTCAGTAGAGTCCGGTTGTGTCAGTAGAGTCAGTAGAGTCAGTAGAGTCCGGTTGTGTCAGTAGAGTCCGGTTGTGTCAGTAGAGTCTGGTTGTGTCAGTAGAGTCAGTAGAGTCAGTAGAGTCCGGTTGTGTCAGTAGAGTCCGGTTGTGTCAGTAGAGTCTGGTTGTGTCAGTAGAGTCTGGTTGTGTCAGTAGAGTCTGGTTGTGTCAGTAGAGTCCGGTTGTGTCAGTAGAGTCTGGTTGTGTCAGTAGAGTCAGTAGAGTCAGTAGAGTCCGGTTGTGTCAGTAGAGTCTGGTTGTGTCAGTAGAGTCTGGTTGTGTCAGTAGAGTCCGGTTGTGTCAGTAGAGTCCGGTTGTGTCAGTAGAGTCAGTAGAGTCAGTAGAGTCCGGTTGTGTCAGTAGAGTCTGGTTGTGTCAGTAGAGTCTGGTTGTGTCAGTAGAGTCCGGTTGTGTCAGTAGAGTCCGGTTGTGTCAGTAGAGTCAGTAGAGTCAGTAGAGTCCGGTTGTGTCAGTAGAGTCTGGTTGTGTCAGTAGAGTCTGGTTGTGTCAGTAGAGTCCGGTTGTGTCAGTAGAGTCCGGTTGTGTCAGTAGAGTCAGTAGAGTCAGTAGAGTCCGGTTGTGTCAGTAGAGTCTGGTTGTGTCAGTAGAGTCCGGTTGTGTCAGTAGAGTCTGGTTGTGTCAGTAGAGTCCGGTTGTGTCAGTAGAGTCCGGTTGTGTCAGTAGAGTCAGTAGAGTCAGTAGAGTCCGGTTGTGTCAGTAGAGTCCGGTTGTGTCAGTAGAGTCTGGTTGTGTCAGTAGAGTCAGTAGAGTCAGTAGAGTCCGGTTGTGTCAGTAGAGTCTGGTTGTGTCAGTAGAGTCCGGTTGTGTCAGTAGAGTCTGGTTGTGTCAGTAGAGTCTGGTTGTGTCAGTAGAGTCCGGTTGTGTCAGTAGAGTCCGGTTGTGTCAGTAGAGTCCGGTTGTGTCAGTAGAGTCAGTAGAGTCCTGTTGTGTCAGTAGAGTCAGGTTGTGTCAGTAGAGTCAGTAGAGTCCGGCTCTACCTGCAGCATGATGATGTCTTTGTCGAACATCTCCACTCTGCACTTGACGTTGTGGTAATAATAGATCTGAAACAGAAACAGAGGAAACTGAAGGAGGGAAATAAATCACTGGTGCATCAGCGTGGAGGGAATCCTTCACTCTCACTAATCAAAGTATTGACAATCACTTGTGAGCTCACCTGATTGATCAGAGAGAAGCCGTTCCTCCTCCACATCCCAGCATGCACCTGGGCACAGAGCACCAGGCAGCGCAGAGGTAGTTCGATCAGGAGGGGGGGACTGAGTTCACCCTGAGGACACACAAACACGCTTTAACACGTTATCACTGATGTATTGATCAGAAGGTGGAAGTGATCAGACGACTGTGTGATTGATTATATAGAAAAAGGCCCCGACCCCCACTCAGCTGAGTCGTTACTGACCAGTGGCAGCTGTTCAGGGAAACGAGACGCGACTTCTGTCCTGCTGAGGAGAACATGGAGACCTGAGGGAGGACGGGAGGAGGATCAGTTAGTGTCTGAGCCCACAGTAACCAATCAGCAGACAGGATCAATAAGTTTCATCCACTCGCAGCTCAAACTTGAACAGATTTAAAGAAAATGTTTATTTCTGTCATGTGACTATTAGCAGATAAACAGCTGGTGGCGCTAATCCTCCAGTCGCTGCCATTAAACCGTTGCAGAAGAAGAGACGACGTCATTAAAAGAGTCAAAGTTCAAACGATGGAAAACGTGATGGAAATATGACGTTTCTGTTCGTTTCATGTATCGATGTGAGGAAGGTTACAGTCTCCTCATCATCGCTCCACACAGATCTGATGTTTTCAGCACATTTAAGTCACATGATTCATGTCCGTCATCATTTATTCACTCAGTCTGTTTACATTTGAGCTGCTGTTACACCTCAGACAACAGGAAACTTTTTTTTTTTAAATTTCTGGTATTTTCCACTCTGTTTTTAAAAACTGTTGGATGTAAATTAACTTCCTGTTCAGGAAAGTGATCAAATCTGCAAATAAACACTCAGCAACCAAAACAAAAGATCCATTCATCAGCTGGACTGTGCCTCTGTTTTAATTCTGAATCCACATTTTGATCAACGACACAAACTTAAAAGTCCATTTTCCAGTTTCACCTTTATTATTATTATGGATTGTCTGTATTTAACCTTTTAAATCCACCTGACTGCTGTCAGCCTGTCGAACGAAACCAGCACAACTACACCTGGATCAGTTTTAAAGTCACATGATTCGTGTACATCATCATTCATTCACCAACACTTGCTTTTTATCCACACAACTACTTTTAAACCACAACAGTTTTTAAAAATATTTACACTTTTTTCCATGTTTTCTGCACAAATTGAATAGAAACACATTAGATTCATTCTGTCTGCTGTGGTGCAACACATGGAGAGCGTGTGTACATGGAGAGTGTGTGTACATGGAGAGTGTGTGTGTACATGGAGAGTGTGTGTACATGGAGAGTGTGTGTGTACATGGAGAGTGTGTGTGTTCATGGAGAGTGTGTGTACATGGAGAGTGTGTGTACATGGAGAGTGTGTTTACATGGAGAGTGTGTGTGTACATGGAGAGTGTGTGTATTAGTGTGTGTAGTTACCTGCCAGCAGTCTGCAGACCGGCAGGTGTATGGACACTTTGTCCTGAGACACCTGGTACCTGAAGGTCTCCACGCAGTGACCGGCCAGACTCAAGCTGATTGGCTGCTCACCGTCTGGAAGGCCACTATGACAGTGACTGAGCGCGCTCAGACACCTCCTGTAGGCGTCGATCAGCACACGCTCCTGACACACAAACACACACAGGTACTGTCAGTGAGGTCAATGTGATTATAGTATTATAAATATAAATGTAATATAACCCAGAACTCTACACATATGTACACATGTAACAGTCCCTCCAGGATTTCAGAGTTTTTTGTGATTATTGCAACAAAAAATGTTTAATTTTGCAGCAGTTTTTCTCAAAAACTGCAATTCAATTTGCGATGTTTTATGTGCTGTTATTGCAGTAAAACTGCAGGAATTGACAAAAAAAATAATAGCAATTTTTAAAAAATGACTACCAATGAAGAGTCATATGTAATGACTTCATTGAATAAAAAGCATCCTGCAGATCACAGAAACAGCTGGTTCAGCTCGAATGTTTAATGTATTTTCTGAACATGAGAACCATGAGGACTCAAAGTTCTACAGAAAAGAAAATACTGTACTTGAGTTCCATTTATAACCTTTATTAAATAAACTTCCAGCTCAACATTAGCATCAGATAAAAGTTTCAGATAATAGTTTCATGTTTATGTTTGAGGTAGATTATGTCTGAACAACTTCAGCTTGTATTCTTCTGCAGTGCAGCAGCTTTAAACGTTCCAACAGCAACTTTAACTTCTACATGATAGCGTGTAATTAGGAGTGATGAAGTGAAAAAACAGCTGCAGTGATGAAACTCGGTCAGAACTGAATAAAACATGTATTTTTCTGCTTTAAGTTCATTGTGAGAAAAACACGAGGGATAGATTCTGTCAGCCGGCAGCTAGCTTAAACTCTCAACACGCTACAGTAAACACAAGCAAGGTGACGGTCACATGACCAACAGAAGTGGCCCTGATAGGTTATTTGTACAGTAGAGTGTTGAAGATGCGACTCTCTAGCAGGCAGGAAACAGTGGCTCAAAAGTAAAGTGCTGCTCTGTGTTCTGGAAATTGAACATAGAGCCACTTTTAGGTGCGACCAACCAGCTGGAAAGTAGAAGAACTAGAAGCTGTCTGTGCAGTCTGGACTCATATGTGACACACAGACAGGTCACATGTATGTTGTCATGTATGTTGTATGTTGTCTCACATCAGTTGAGCACCACTCCTGGATCATGGAGATGATGTGGGTCAGTTTCATCTGCAGAGTGAACGCTGCCTCCCACTCAGGCTCCATCTCTATGTGCTGTCCCACCTGTCTCACCACCGGGTCCATGCCCTGACACACAGACAGGTTCAGAGAGAGACAGACAGGTTCAGAGACACACAGATAGGTTCAGAGAGAGACAGACAGGTTCAGAGAGAGACAGACAGGCTCAGAGACACACAGATAGGTTCAGAGAGAGACAGACAGGTTCAGAGACACACACACAGGTTCAGAGACACACAGACAGGTTCAGAGAGAGACAGACAGGTTCAGAGACACACAGACAGGTTCAGAGACACACACACAGGTTCAGAGACACACACACACAGGTTCAGAGAGAGACAGACAGAGTCTACCTGTACAGGTGTCAGACGGTGTACAGGTGTCAGACAGTGTACAGGTGTCAGACAGTCTACCTGTACAGGTGTCAGACGGTGTACAGGTGTCAGACGGTCTACCTGTACAGGTGTCAGACAGTCTACCTGTACAGGTGTCAGACGGTGTATAGGTGTCAGACAGTCTACCTGTACAGGTGTCAGACGGTGTATAGGTGTCAGACAGTCTACCTGTACAGGTGTCAGACGGTCTACCTGTACAGGTGTCAGACGGTGTACAGGTGTCAGACGGTCTACCTGTACAGGTGTCAGACGGTCTACCTGTACAGGTGTCAGACGGTGTACAGGTGTCAGACGGTCTACCTGTACAGGTGTCAGACGGTGTACAGGTGTCAGACGGTCTACCTGTACAGGTGTCAGACGGTCTACCTGTACAGGTGTCAGACGGTGTACAGGTGTCAGACGGTCTACCTGTACAGGTGTCAGACGGTCTACCTGTACAGGTGTCAGACGGTGTACAGGTGTCAGACGGTCTACCTGTACAGGTGTCAGACGGTCTACCTGTACAGGTGTCAGACGGTGTACAGGTGTCAGACGGTCTACCTGTACAGGTGTCAGACGGTGTACAGGTGTCAGACGGTCTACCTGTACAGGTGTCAGACAGTCTACCTGTACAGGTGTCAGATGGTCTACCTGTACAGGTGTCAGACGGTGTACAGGTGTCAGACGGTCTACCTGTACAGGTGTCAGGTGTATCTCTGTGTTACCTGCATGCACTTGAGCAGCTCCAGAAATGAATCCAGACCTTCCAGGAACTTCTCTCTGAGCTCATCGCTCCACTCACAGGGACGACTGATGAGGACGTACCTGAACACAAACAAACTGGTTTCACTGGTGTATAACTGATATATAACTGGTTTATAACTTGTATATAATTGTATATAACTGGTGTTACTGATAAACAAATGGTGTTACTGGTGTATAACTAGTGTTACTGGTATATAATGGTTATGATGGTTACTTAAGGTCTCCAATAAGGCTCTGGACTCGTCCGAACTTGAAGGCCTGCTGGGCGGTGTAGCGGTCGAACTGGAAGCGTCCCTGCAGGTCTCTGTGACGGAGGTGATCCACAAACGTCCTGATGATGGTGGTCATCAGGTTCTCCTCCACCATCAGCATCCGGGCCTGACACACACACACACACACACACACACACACACACACACACACACACACACACACACACACACACACACACACACACACACACACACACACACACACACACACACACACACCAATCCAAAATCCTTTGAAGATCAGACCGGTTGAATTAAAGGGACATTTCACTGATTTTACACATCATAGATCAGTATACTGGTCCGTGTTAGTGGTCAGCCTGTGATAGGGTGATGAGGACTAACCAGGACCAGTAAACTCAACCCGTTAGTTCTTGTCAACCAGTAGAAACAGTTGTATGATATCGCCTGATGATGTCACAGTAACAGCATCAATTAACAGACATGACTGTTTATCTGCAGAAAAAAAAAGAAGCATTGAAGACATCTGACTGTTTAAAGCTCTGAGTTAATTCATGATTTTAATCTGTTGATGAACATGAACGTGATGATACCTTGTTGACAAACAGAGCTCAGCTCATTGTGCAGTCATTTTCAGCCTGTCCCACTCATATATACAACTATGAGACCCGTCTAATTAACTTGATATATCATCCAGGCCTACATCAAACCACCTCTGGAGGGTTGAGACACACTGGCCAGATGTGTAAAAGGTGGAAATACTTTATTCTTCCCAGCTGTAGCTACATGAGGAAGCGCTCTGTTTGTCTCTACAGGGTCTGTCTCTGTATGAACAGCAGCCGAGGTTACTCTGACATTACAAACTCTGTCATGTGTTTTAAATCACTTCTTCAAACTCTTTTAAACTGTGACTACATTTTTATCCTGTTTTGGTTTTATTTATCTGCACCAGTCATTGTTAGTTTTATTTTGTGTTGTACTTTTTAATTCTGTATGTAATCTAATGTTACAGTTTACTCTGTTGGTTTTACTGTTTAGAAAAGTGCTACATACATAAATAAAGTTATTATTATTATATTAATAGAATAAGTTCTTCTTCTTCTGGTGTTTTTGTCAGTTACCAAACAGCTTCAGGTGAATGAGCTCCTCCTTCTGGACTGGAGGAGAGTCGACCCTGATATTCATACATGTGACGGAGTGTAAATGAAAGCCTGGATTTGATCTGATATGAGACACTTGAAGTGGAAATGATGTCTGAATGACTCTGTGATGATGTCACCTCCAACACAAACCCGACTGAACTCACCAGTGACGGGACGGTGAATATTTGCACTGACAGGTCAGTGATGGAGAACTCACGGTCGTGGTCGTCTTTCACGTAGTCGTTCTGCAAGCGTTCATAGCTCTACCAGCAGGAGAGAGAGAGACAGGCAGAGAGAGAGAGAGAGAGACAGAGAGAGAGAGAGAGAGAGAGACAGACAGAGAGACAGAGAGGTGTGTGGAGGTGCAGAGGAGGAGCAGGAGTTGTACTCACCATGGTCGGCACGGTGAACAGCTGAACAGACAGTGACGTCACTGACACCACTCGCTCGTGGTCGTCCTCCATAAAATCTGTCTGGAGGCGTCTGTAGTTCTAGAGGGGGACGACATTTCACCTCCGGGTCAGAGGTCGCTGCTGCCGGGCCGACGCCCCCCCAAACCCCCCCAAATTAACCCCGACTGACACTGAAATGTCCAGAGTTTAACCTCCATCCTACCTTCAAGTGTTGTGATTTATCTTCTATATCTTCCTCATTATTGACCAAAAACACCGTCCTGCTGCCAGAAACACTCACTACAGCACCAAATGCAGATTCATCCGCCACTAAAAATAGTCCCAAACAAATGCCCTGTTTCCTTCTGTTTGTTTGACCGCAGTGATCAGCTGTTTCAGGGAATAACAGACTTTTTACAAAATAAAACTACACTGCCCTCTAAAGGCAGAGAGCAGCTACTGCACACAATAAACACAAACATCCAAAACGAATCACTGCTACAAAACATAAATAAATAAGATAATAAAATGCAGATATTAAAGTCAGCCTTTGGATAATCTAACTGTTAACTTTACATATGCATGAGACACACCTGCTCTGTGCTGCTCTCTGGGATTGGAGGATAAAAACAACAACAACAACAACAACAACAACAACAACACCGAGTGTGTATCATCATCAGCTTTAACACGCAACTAACAATTATTTTCATTATCGATTAAGCTGCAGATTATTTTCTCAATGAATCGATTTGTATATAAAATGTCAGAACATAGAAAAATAATAGTGGTTATAATTTCCCCCCCCAGGGTCAAAGGTGACGTCTCCAAAAGATGTTCTATCATGTACGACAAATACAAACATTTGATCAGCCGGCTTCCATCTTTAACATAAACACAGATCATCATTATGTTTCATAGTAATCTGTTAAATGTGTGTGTGTTAAAGGATCTGTGGTGTTTGTGATCACATCAGACCACATGTGCTAGCGATTAAAATCAGCTGATCGTATCCAACATGTAGATGAACCAGTCAGATCCGATCAATACATCAGAGCTCGTATTTATTTATCAAACTGGTTTTGAGTGTAAAAGTCAGTTAAAATATCAGAGAAATGATCTAAATCTCATTGATCAGGATCAATAATACATTACTGAAGCACACAACTTCATGTTATTACATATTTATATGTTCATACATGATCAATAGATTAGATTGTTGTTCATTTCACAAACATTTGAAGATTTGACACAAAGAGAACGGTCGGTATTGATCCAAATCTCTGATCAGATATTCTTCTATGTGATCAATTGGAGGAAGTTTTTGCTCGCTGCTTTTGCGTTGCTGAACGCCTCGAGTTGACAAAAACATCGACTCGAGAGCAGAAAAGCGCCCGATGTCATTTGCGTTGTTTTTTCCCCCCATTGTCCAATCGGATGAATCGGGAGGCGGGACATCAGTCACGGAGGACAAACCAGAGGTGGCAGGAGCTGTATGGTAACCATAGTTACCATGATCTGACCAGAAAACAGCAGCCTGGGGTCAAGTTTACTTCACAGCAACAGTTATAAGCTAAGGACAGGTGATTCGATGGTTGCCTAGCAACAATTAAATTGTAGGCTTCAACAAAAAAAAAAGGCAGTGAGATGCGTCTTCCAAAGCGCGCTCTGTCTGATCATCTTCATCTTCGGTTTGTTCTGAGGTTCATTCATACAGGTTTGATCAATATAGGACCTGATCAGTGGTTCAATAGATGAAGTGTATTGATCGGCGTCAGCATTGATCAGACTTCAACTGTTTGTAAACAGTTTTTATTCTCAAGTTTGTGAGTAAACGTGAAGCAATTTTTTGATCTTACACGGAAGCTCAACATTTAGCAGTTTGATAAATAAATACGAGCCCAAGTGTATGGATCAGGTGTATGGATCAGGTGTATGGATCAGGTGTATGGATCAGGTGTCTGGATCAGGTGTATGGATCAGGTGTATGGATCAGGTGTCTGGATCAGGTGTCTGGATCAGGTGTATTGATCAGGTGTATTGATCAGCTGTATGGATCAGGTGTATGGATCAGGTGTATAGATCAGGTGTATAGATCAGGTGTATGGATCAGGTGTATGGATCAGGTGTCGGGATCAGGTGTCGGGATCAGGTGTCTGGATCAGGTGTATGGATCAGGTGTATGGATCAGGTGTATGGATCAGGTGTCTGGATCAGGTGTATGGATCAGGTGTATGGATCAGGTGTATGGATCAGGTGTCTGGATCAGGTGTCTGGATCAGGTGTATTGATCAGCTGTATGGATCAGGTGTATGGATCAGGTGTATAGATCAGGTGTATAGATCAGGTGTATGGATCAGGTGTATGGATCAGGTGTATGGATCAGGTGTATGGATCAGGTGTCTGGATCAGGTGTCTGGATCAGGTGTATAGATCAGGTGTCTGGATCAGTTGTATGGATCAGGTGTATAGATCAGGTGTATTGATCAGGTGTATGGATCAGGTGTATAGATCAGGTGTCTGGATCAGGTGTATGGATCAGGTGTATTGATCAGGTGTATAGATCAGGTGTATGGATCAGGTGTATGGATCAGGTGTATGGATCAGGTGTATAGATCAGGTGTATGGATCAGGTGAATGGATCAGGTGTATAGATCAGGTGTATTGATCAGGTGTATAGATCAGGTGTATAGATCAGGTGTATGGATCAGGTGTATGGATCAGGTTTGTTACCTTGGCAAACTGGATGGCGAAGATCTTCTTGTACTTGAGGTCCATGAGGAGGCTGTTCATCAGCAGCTGGTGGTAGATGTTCCTCGCTCCTACAGAGAGAACGAGAGGAGCTTCATGAGTCAGCTAGCGGGTAGAAACAGGCGACATCATGATTATTTTTTACTGACGGATGAAAAACGACACCTTTCCACATCTTGGAGTCGTTGAGCATCAGCCGGTCGACCAGCGAGGAGTTTTCTCCTTCTGGACCTTCCTGAAGTCCCACCTGACACAGAATCCGCCTCAGACCGTCTGAAACACAGCGATTACATGTTTACGATGCACAGCAGCAGCCACACACACACACACACACACACAGAGGAGGATTATGGGTAATGAAGTCCAGACGTACCTGAGTACTGAATGATCTGTCCCAACCAGCTGAGAGCTTTCAGAGCGAAACACTGATGAGCAACGACAGATGAGTGCATCACCTGAACTCTGAGAGGCTTCGACTGACGGCTGGTGTTCCTCTGAGGGAGAGAACCAAGAGGTTAGAAATGATCCTCCACCGTCCGCAGAGAACGGCAGTTCACCTGAGTAACCAGGTGAGTCAACAGGTGAGCAGAAACCTGAAGCTTCATCCGTCACAGGACAAGATGGAAATGTAGAAACTGAACAAGAAAGTTGTTTTATATCAAACATGCACAACTTCAAACAGTCTCCACCTGAGTGTACAGGCTCATTAACATAAAGACACGCCCACAGAACTCCAAATATGGTCAAATATGATCAGACACTCACCACTATAACAGACTTGGCTTGTTCACAGAACTGGAAATCTCCATATCGAACCGACTTCCTTCCCTACACACACACACACACACACACACACACACACACAGGTAAACATTACAACATGTGACATCACCACTGATCTGACAGAGCTTCATCACACAGGTGTAATCAGACAGGTGAGCTTCATCAGACAGTAAACATACGTCTCGGTCCACAGTGGTGGCGAAGCTGACGGCTTCTTTCTGGCTGCAGTTGACGGCTTTCTGCAGAGTGTAGATCACCTGTTCATAGGTGTGGACTTCATCATTAAACAGCATGCAGTAGTAGGTGTCTCCTCTCTCCCTGCACACACACACACACACACACACACACACACACAGGAAGTATCAGTACACACAGTAACAAGTATAAAAACGCTACAAACACCTGGAGGAGCTTTAACAGTTGATACCGATTTATAGATCATGTTTTTTGTGACATTTGTCACCAGTGTTGGACAGTAATGCATTACAATAATGTAATTACTTTTTTCAGTATCGTGCGTGTGTGTGTGTGTGTGTGTGTGTGTGTGTGTGTGTGTGTGTGTGTGTGTGTGTGTGTGTGTGTGCGTGCGCATGCATACGGTGGTTCCAGTCCTGCAGGTAGCTGGTCCTCCTGATCCCAGGTCAGCATGTCTACAGCGTACTTCAGGATGATGGAGAAGATGTTGTAACTGCGGGCGACCATGTCAGCCGGCAGCTGGGCTACGGGGTCCTGAAGGGACAAACAACACAGAGTGTTCAGACTGCCAGCGTGCCCTGCAGCAAGGCACCGGCGCACACACACACACAGACAGACAGGTGGGAGCTGTCTCACCTCCTCTGTGTCTCTGTTGTTGGGGGTGGGGGTGTGTTTCTGGCAGTAAGGACCCTTCTTCCAGGCCTCAGCGTCTCCACAGTCACAAAAACCTCCACCTCCTGACGTGGTCATCTGTAACACACACACACACACACACACACACACACACACACACACACACACAGTCAGGTGTGTCACATGCAGCAGTCGTGCCGCTGTCAGCTGCAGCGTGTCGCAGCCTCAGCAGCTCTTTGTGCAGGTGACAGGTCGACCTCTGACCTCTCAGAGCTGCAGCTCATCATCACATCCTGCTGATCTACGGCAGCGTTCACACACAGACTGTCATGAAGACGAGTCAGACTCAGAGTGAGGGAGTAAAACTTTATTTATACTATTAAGGAGAGAGACAGTTACAGTATGCAACAGTTATAAACGCAGAAAAAAAAAAACAGTATCTGTGTGTTGAGGATGGTTGTACAGCTCGTCTCCCCACAGAGAAGACAGAAAGTTAGAGTGAGATGAAATCAGACGGTCGTCCTCTGTGTTTGGACAATCTAAAGCTCTTTTCACACATCAGGAATCTGCTGCTTCATCTGTTACACTGGTGCTTTTTGTCTGTGAGCTTCACAGCGATTACACTGTACACCAGTCTGAAACTCCAGCAGGACATGAACACAGCATTAAGGACTACAAACAGTCAAGACTTCCTGGTTTTAGGACTACAAACTAGATTGAATTTTATAATTGATCACTTTGCCTGACAGAAACACTGCTTGCTGATTGACAGAAATACAAGTTAGCATAGCACAGTTAGCATAGTTAAAGCTAAAAGCAAAGCAAACTTTATTTATATAGTGTATTCCAGGAGAGAGTCAATACAGCATATATACATATACACATGAATGTAGACAAACACAGTAGAAACACTCTGAACATGTCCATCAATCAGCATAACTGACGACGACTGACGACGCTGCACGCACACATTTAAAATGAGCGATGACAGGACGTTTCATTTAAATAGATTTCAGTTTAAAAAAAATACTTATTTATCAATTTTCTGAGCCGAGCAGATTTGTGACCTTTGTAATAGGGATGCACGATATTATCGGCACATCATCGATATCGGCCGATATAAGCTCTAAAATGAAATATCAGCATCAACCCGAAATTAACAATTTCTGCCGATTATGAGAGGACGATTTGTCGCCTTCTCCTCCACCGCCCTCCACTGACGGTCCCGGTGTTTCCTCCGCAGGCTCCACTTCACTCAAGCTGCCCGTCAGACCCGCTGCTGCTTCCCACTTTAACCTGCGGAGCGTTAGCAGCAGCAGCATGACCGGAGGCTAGCTGGCTAGCCTCTCAGCTAACGTTAGCCTCGGCTCTCCGTGTGGATCCAACCGGAGCACCGAGCCCCGGTTTGTTATTCAGGTTAAAGTGGGAAGAAGCAGCAGGTCTGACGGGCGGCTGAGTGAAGTGCAGCCTGCAGAGGAAACACCGGGACCGTCAGGATGAAACAGTCCGTTGAGGAGCTGCTACTATGATCGGCTGCACAGATAGGAAACACCTCGGCTGACAGGATGTACCTCTCTGTTTAGAAAAAAAAAACTTTTTGGTTTATAACGGCGGTTGGCAACCAGCGTATTAGGTGCATTAGCGCCACCTTCTGGACCAGAGATTAAATCCTACACATTAATCCTGTCTGTCTAATAAACTCAATGAAAACTCTACTGCTGCTCCCACTTGGCAGGTTCATTAAAGTTTTAATGCTGAGCTCCTGAATCCAGTCTTCCTCAGTTCTTCCTTCATATATTGTCTTTCTTGATCATATTTAGTACAATCTATGCTTGCATGCATAATAGTCTCCTCAGAATATGTTCATATATCGGCATCAATCGGCCACAGTGAGTTGGAAATATCAGCATAACGGCAAAAAATCCAATATCATGCATCCCTAGTTTGTAATGTTTATCAGTAGAGCTGCAACAATTAGTCAATTAATCGATTACTTGCCAACTATTATATTAATCACCAACTACTTTGGTAATCAATTAATCATTTTGAGGATTTTTTTAAGAAAAAAAAAGTCGTAATTCTCTGATTTCAGCTTCTTAAATATGAATATTTTCTGGTTTCTTTAGTCTCTGTGACAATAATAATCTATAACAATAGACAACAGTTTACTTATAGACTAATTGATTAACTGAGAAAACAATCGATAGATTAATCAATAATGAATAATTGTTAGTTTTAGCTGTTGTCGAGGCTGACGACTACATTAATACATTAATACGTCAAATGATAAAATAACCTCCATCCATACTAACAGGCCTGAAGACGCTTGTCACATGACCATTCATGTACATTGGCCCAAACAGGAAGCACATTTTCTACTCTGCGGTCGGTTGCTTAGTTTCAGAAAATACAAGACAGCAAGTTCAGCGACGCCTGTAATTTGTTATCCATGTTGAATTAACCAGCGCTAGTCCAGGCTGATGTCATTTGTTTTCTTTCGGAAAAGGGTCACGTGATAGGAGGAGGGCGACCAATCAGGGAAGGACATGTTATGACTGATAAGACCCAATCAGGCAGCGAATGTCTGCGTCAAGTCTCCGTTTCCGCCCGTCCAGACTAAAACGCGATCCAGGAGTTTTTAAACTAAAACGAGGTCAGCAGAGTCTCTGTTTTAGAGGTTTGAAAACACGTGAACGTGTGAACGTTGGGCACAAACGCAGCAAAAGTTATACAGTTTAAAATGAAAATATTAGTGTGGATGTAGCCTGAAAGACGACGGCCGCTAGATGCTCCAACTGACTCAACTTATCTCTAGAAATACTGAGTCATTGTTTCTTTTAATGAGTCATTTTGGTCTCAGTCTCTAAATTCAGACCATCTAATAAGTGTGCTGGTGATCATTTATGAAATTATTGCTCCGTTAATAAGATTTGAAGACTCATAGTAGCTTTGATGTCTGCTGTGTGGGTGTTGATTGACAGTTGGCTCACCTGCTGCTCTGGAACTGAGTCGCACTATTGTTGCAATATTTCACTTTAAGTTTAATGTGACTTGATTAAGATACCTAGCTAGAGTAGCTACAGTAGCAACGTCAGTATTTACACCTGTGTTTTTCCTGCTTCAGGTAAGATGTGAACCAGGAAGTCCTGCACACTTCTCAAGTCTTTCAATTAAGATGTTACGGTCGAAGCGATCATTGGTTAATCTTCCATGAAACTACAAAGATCTTATAAAACATCACAAATATGCAACAATATGCACATCGATGCACACCACAGAGTAGCACCTGCTGCCTCTGAGTAACTCACAACAGGTGAACGACAGGTGTGGCGTTGGGCGGAGCCTGTGTCTACCTGTGTGTCACATTTCTGCTCTCACATCAACCATCTGCTGCTGAGTCTGACACAGGTAGGTGTGTGTGTGTGTGTGTGTGTGTGTACTCACCCTGTATCGATGGTCTTTATGAACGCTGCCGAGGAAACACTGCATGCACAGAACACAGGTGGGATCAGCTGCACACTCCCTACACACACACACACACACACACACACACAGAGAAACATACAGACAGATTTTGGTTAATACCTGGACTGTGTGTGTGTGTGTGTGTGTGTGTGTGTGTGTTACCTGCAGGAGTAGGTGTGTGTGTGTGTGTTTGTGTGTGTGTGTGTGTGTATGTGTGTGTTACCTGCAGGAGTAGGTGTGTGTGTGTGTGTGTGTGTGTGTGTGTGTGTGTTACCTGCAGGAGTAGGTGTGTGTGTGTGTGTGTGTGTGTTACCTGCAGGAGTAGGTGTGTGTGTGTGTGTGTGTGTGTGTTACCTGCAGGAGTAGGTGTGTGTGTGTGTGTGTGTGTGTGTGTGTTACCTGCAGGAGTAGGTGTGTGTGTGTGTGTGTGTGTGTGTTACCTGCAGGAGTAGGTGTGTGTGTGTGTGTGTGTGTGTGTGTGTGTGTGTGTGTGTGTTACCTGCAGGAGTAGGTGTGTGTGTGTGTGTGTGTGTTACCTGCAGGAGTAGGTGTGTGTGTGTGTGTGTGTGTGTGTGTGTGTGTGTGTGTGTGTGTGTTACCTGCAGGAGTAGGTGTGTGTGTGTGTGTGTGTGTGTGTGTTACCTGCAGGAGTAGGTGTGTGTGTGTGTGTGTGTGTGTGTGTTACCTGCAGGAGTAGGGGTGTGTGTGTGTGTGTGTGTGTGTGTGTGTGTGTGTGTTACCTGCAGGAGTAGGTGTGTGTGTGTGTGTGTGTGTGTGTGTGTGTGTGTTACCTGCAGGAGTAGGTGGGCTCTCCCACCTTGAACACGTGTCCACACAGCGGTGACGGCTGGTTGTTCTCCTGCAGGAGCGCCAGGCCGGCGGCCGGCTCCTCCCCCAGCAGGAGCCACTCCAGAGGAGCCAGGAGGAGCAGCTGACAGGCCAGCTCCTCCCTCTGCTCCTCCCTCTGCTCCTCTCTGCTGCTGCACCCGCTCGGCCCCAAGCAAAGGATTCTGGGTACATACAGGGCCAGGTGACGGTGCACCTCCTGCTGAAGATCTGCTGCTGCCATCCATTGCTGAGGAAGAAGAGGGGGAGAGGAGGAGAAGAGGATGAGCATGAGAGGAGGGCAGGAGAGGAGGAGAAGAGGAGGAGAGGACGAGCAGGAGAGGAGGAAGAGAAGAGGAGGAAGAGGAGAGGAGGAGAAGGAGGAAGAGGGGGAGAGGAGATCAATATTTTTTTCTAAATACTCAAAGACACTAAAAAAAACTTTATGTCCAACAGATGTCCTGTACAACAGTAGTACTACAATACAGTGTACTACACTATAGTGTACTGTACGATAGTGTACTGCATTACAATGTAGTATACTATTATTATAGTGTACTGTTTTATAATGTAGTGTACTACAGTGTACTGTTTTATAATGTAGTGTACTACAGTGTACTGCTTTATAATGTAGTGTACTACAGTGTACTGCTTTATAATGTAGTGTACTACAGTGTACTGTAGTATTTACAGTACAGCAGCAGATCTGCAGATCAGATTAATGAGCTTGTTAGTGTGACCTGCTGAGACTCAGTGACACACTGACCTGGATCACTACCTGACACACTGCTAACGCTGAGCTAACACTGAGCTAACGCTGAGCTAACACTGAGCTAACGCTGAGCTAACACTGAGCTAACACTGAGCTAACACTGAGCCAACACTGAGCTAACACTGAGCCAACACTGTCACATAACAGGCTGCTGTCCTGGAAAACACCTCCGGTCATTATAGACTGAATATTTATTTTTATCTTCATGTCTGAACAGTATTTTAAACATCAATAACAACACATACGACTGGTTTTACTAATATTGAATTTACGGGTGTTTATACCTGGATTTTTCAGGTATTTAATTCACTATCACTTAACAAAAATTAACTTTACTCATTTAAATGTATAAACAACTTCTCAACTGAATCTCCAGAGAATGTAACAGTGATAGTATTTGGTGGTTCAGTTCTACTGTCTAAAAAAATAAACACAAATTAAAACAAAATGTGTTGCAGCCTGAGCTCTTAAACACCTGAGAACATTTATATTATTATTACAGATTATGTGTAACCTACAGACATGTTCTAATATCCTGTCTGACATTATTCTCTGTGTGAACTTATAATTATCATTCTACAACAGCAGCTTACAGCTGGTCGGTGTTACACCAAATTCTGTGACCTGAATAAGAAGTTCACTTGTATTCCTACTGCAAATGTTTTTATCATTATATTTATCAGAGACTTTGATAGTTGTTAACCAAAAGTTCTGACTTTATCCTATAACATTAAATATACAAACTGTGCTAGTGTAGCGGACAGGTGTGTCAGTAGATCACTAACGCCTCACCTGTCAATATTACAATAGTAGTAATAATTAAATATTAATACAGTTTAGTCTCTCTTGTCACATAATCTGACAGGTCACAGATCTCAGTGCATTAAAATAACAGCTGTCAATATTTATGAGCTTATCTAATAACTGATTAGGCACCATGTCTGGTAAAATATGTCACAATGTAGTTTGATAACAAACTCTCGGGTCTCAGAATCTGCAGGGTGACAGAATGAGGTGTAACACCGGTCTGATGTTTACAGACGGTTATAACGTCTAACGTAAAATAAACCTTCAGTAACGCGGTTTTAAACGGTTAAAAACGTGTAAATAAACTTGAATAAACACAACAGTTGGTGTCGACCTGTGAGTTCAGGCTGACACGCACAGACCAGCTGTTTCTGACAGGTTTAATCTGACATCCAGATGTTTTACAGATCACTCCGAGCGGCGCAACTAGCGTTAGCATTAGCATGAGCTCCGGGCTGAAAAACAAGCTGAGATTAATGTCAGAAACACCGCGTGCAGCAGGTGCGACAGCGCGGTGTGACGCAGTGACAGCACAGGTGAGAGTCAGCGGCGCTGACAGCTCGAGGAGCCGCTTACCGACGCGGTGTCTTTGGCGGAGAAATTCAGGAATTCGGAACATAAAGCGGACGGTGGATCTCTGTCGGACTCGGCCGCCGCCATCTTTCCTCCCTCTGCGCTGTGGCTAAGGGAACAAGAAGAACCCGGAACCGGAAATGATCAACAGCTGAGGGGCGTGACCGAGGAGCACAGTGGGCGGGGCCTTCTTAATTACAGTTTTTAACAGCAACAATAGTATGGAAGCTTATTTCCGCCGGCAAAAAACCCCAAAACAAAACAAAAAAAAAATAGATGAAAAGTTAATTTGAGTAAGTTTTTGTTTCAAAACAAAAATCCTCCTGGAAGATGAAAACTATCACTTTTAACATGACAATTGCACCTTTTAAGATAATAATTTTACCTTTTAATATCCTAATTGTGACTTTTCAGATAATTATGACTTTTAACATAAACATTTTTACATTTTAATATCATAATTTTGACTTTTGATGTCATATTTTTTTTAACATTTAATATATTATAAATTTGACTCATTTTCAGGATTATCATCAGTCAGAATTATTTTTTTTAATGTGATTAGTTAGTAGTTTACTTATTGAATCATATTACCATTAAGTTACTTCATTTTGACTTTTTATCTGACTTTCTATTTCATAAGTTTTACTAATTTACAATTTTGACTTAAAAAGTTTTATTATGACTGACTTTTCATCATTTTTTTTATTTTTCATTTTTCATCATACAATCAAAGCAACAAACAACAAGGGAAAAACAATAAAATATATTTTTTTCTATTAACACAGAAGCAAAAGAGCGATTGACAAGACTTAAAACATCATATACAATAATAGGCTACATTAACAACAAAACAAAAATAAAAATGAGCCCATAAAAACATCGAATTTACATCTTTACATGTCGCAGTCAAAGAGAGGATCAGAAATGTTTTCAGTTATTGTTATTTTACCAACATTTTGAGGAGTTTTTGACACTTTCATGAAAGATCACAGAGTGTGAGAAACCTTTAAACATTTAAATGTTTGATTCTACCTGATCCAGATACAGATAGCACAGAATACCATCATTCACTCAATCCTAATCTTTCAAACTGCTGTTGTCATATTTAATGAACTCGTTTTTCCTTCTTCCTTCAGTTGGATGTTGTTTTCCTCTCTGTGCAGAGTTTGTTTTCACATTTATCTCAAATTAAATATATTTACAGATTCAGAGATTCTGGATTTTTTAATGAAGGAGAAAGAGGATCAGACACATTATTGTTCCAAGCAGAGTATTTTTTATATGTTTTAATACGTGTCTGGTTGGGATCTTTAAATTAAATTAAAATTAAACGGACCTACAGAGTTTACAGAGAGCTTCCTGAGTGATCCGACTGTTCCTGTTATCTTCACTGCTCCTCTTCTGCAATCATCAGTATTTTAAAGCTTCTCCGAGTGATCAGAGTGACACATTTTTGGTCCAACTTTTATGACAAAGACTGATCAACTTTCTTAACTTTGAAAAGGATTCATATCTCGGCTAATATTCAGGAGCTGCAGGAGATGGAGGCTGAGGAGGGATTCTGATACGCTTCATAAATACGGCCTGTATTATTATATCCATTTATAATAATCCAGAGCTGTTAAAGTGAGTCAGTCCTGCTCTGAACCAGCTGCTGGACGAGACTCCGGAGCTGCTTCAGCTCTGCTCGGATGTCCCTCAGCTCCTGTTTCTGCAGCTCCTGGTCCTGAAGCTGCTTGTCCTGAAGCTGCTTGTCCTGAAGCTCCGGGTCCTGAAGCTCCTGGTCCTGAAGCTGCTTGTCCTGAAGCTCCTGGTCCTGAAGCTGCTTGTCCTGAAGCTCCTGGTCCTGGTCCTTGTGGGCTCTAGTGGAGGGAAGAAGAACATGTTAGAGGACACTTCTGCAGAAACTGAATCTGTCATGTTTTACAAGCAGAATCAACAATGTGTGTAAAGTGGATTTCAGCAAATTAACTTTTTTATCAAACAAACAGGAGGAAATAGCGCATTCATTGGGGACTATTTTAAGCGGCGGAGGAATCCACATTTGGTGCTCTCGTGAGTATTTCTGGCAG
Source organism: Thunnus maccoyii (assembly GCF_910596095.1). NCBI lineage: Eukaryota > Metazoa > Chordata > Actinopteri > Scombriformes > Scombridae > Thunnus > Thunnus maccoyii. The sequence continues at coordinate 1,166,479 of NC_056546.1, forward strand.
GAGGATGGTGTGTGTGTTAATAATGATGAAGAAACCTATCCATTACTTTACACTGATAACAAGTTTCGACATATTACTGAACACAACACTGACATATGATCACCTTTTCAGTTGATATGTTGAACTTGTTAGCAAACAGTTGCTTATTTCCACATCCAGCAGTTACAGAGCAACATCAACCTCACATTGATAATGTCAATAATTACTTGTGGGGTTCCTCAGGGTTCTATTTTTGGTCCTTTATAGTTTCAATCTGGTTAAAGCTGCTTATATTTATGTTTTTTGTCCACTTTTTTGCTGTAAAATAGTCTGTCAACATAACTTCTCTCACATTACCTGCTTAAAAAGTAGCTGTGGCTAACATGTTAGCAAATAGCTGCCTACTTCACATCCAGCAGTTACGGAGCAACATTATCATTCATGTGGAGTCGTGTTTCTGTCCACCTGGTGAATGTAAGTCCAATATTCACTCTCTTTTAGCTGTTTTTACTCTCTACCAACTCCTGAGGGAAATATCTGGCTCTTTAGCTGCTAAATGCTCCACTATGTTCACCAGCTAGTCTACAGCTAACTGTGTCTGTTTGGAGTTGAGCAGGTAGTGTAAACGACACTATGAGACGCTGAGAGTGAACCAGAACAGTAAAGTTGCAGCCGGACAGATAAACAATGAGCTGAAACTCACTATAAAGCTCCGTAAAGCCGAGAGGAGCTGCAGAGTCACTGATAATTCACTGTAGGTTCATCACTACGAGTCATGACCAACACGTTACACACTGACAGATCAGACTGTGAATTATTATTATTATTATTATTAATATTATTCCACAGTCTGACAGTATTATATAAAGATAATATTTACACTGACTCCATGTTTTATTGCTGCAAAATGTCATTAGATGGAAATATTATGGAAACATTTTTCATATACTCTCCAACATTTGCTGCACAGGAGGAGTGATGAACTGCATGTTAATATTCTGTTGTTTGATTTATGGACAAGTTATAGTTATGATTGCTTTTTTTTAAATGTATAAAATGTTTTTGTGTTCATTTTTTATGGGTTTTTAAAAAAAAATAATTTATCATCATGTGAGGAAGCAGCAGAGTAACTGATCTCACCCCGAGACTCCGGCTGTTCCCATGTCTCTCTGCAGGACCAGGAACTGATCCAGAGTCTCCTACAGGACACACACACACACACACACAGACACAAACACACACAGACACACACACACACACACACACACAAACACACACACACACACACACACACAAACACACACAGACACACACACACACACACAGACACACACACACATGCACACACACACATGCACACACACAGACACACGCACACACACAGACACACAGACACACACACACACACACACAGACACACGCACACACACAGACACACAGACACACACAGACACACACACACACACACACACACACACACACACACACACACAGACACACACACACACACACACAGACACACACACACACACACACAGACACACGCACACACACAGACACACAGACACACACACACACACACACACACACACACACAGACACACACACACACAGACACACACACACACACACACACACTTTAGTTTCTACACTTTAAGTAAAAACAGAATTATTCGGTCTTTCAGAAACACACTTTGATCTGTGCAGTGATCCGACACTTCTCGTCATCGTAACGGGGGGTCGTTGTGACGTCGTCGGTGTAGGCGTCGGCCAGCGGCGCACATTGGTTGGAGATGTACTGGTTGTCATAGAAACGACGGAGGTGGGGCATGGACTCCTCTACCTGCAGGATGACAGCTGCCTGCTGCATCACGGCGTTGGCCTGCGAGTTATCATGCACTCTGTTACACACACACACATACACACACACACACATATACGTATGTAAATATACACATGAACACCTGGTCCTGAAACTGAACCTGTCAGTACAGGTTTGGATGTAGACACATCGTGACCTCTGACCTCTGGAAGGTGTCGGTCAGCAGGGCGATCAGCAGGTTGACACACAGGATGGAGGACGCAGCGAGGAACGTTCCACACAGCAGAGGAGCCATGATGTCGTCCACCTTCACCATGGCGGCGTACTCGTACTCATCCACCAGAGTGATGCGGTACAGACTGAACAGCAGGCCGGAGACAGACTGCATGCTGGGAACTGATGACGAGCCTGGACAGGGAGGGACAGAGTTTGTATCTCTGATTTCTGATTGGTCACATAGTTTTCTAGATCAGGTGGATTTGTAGAGTCAACACACACACACACACACACACACACACACACACCTCCGAATATGACCCAGAAGGCGCAGGCGTAGGGAATGAAGATCTCAGCGTACAGGAACAGGAAACGCATCACATCCCCGATAATGTTCCCCAACATGACGATGAACGGACCCATTAACCTGCACATACACACACACACACACACACACACACACACACACACACACACACACACACACATTTCTAAGTACGTCATTAAATAAAAACAGCGGCTCTTTTCACTTCACCGAACAGAGTGAGACCTCCCCACAACAGAGAGGATCTTTGTTTGGACCTGCAGCAAACACCTGGCTGTTGTCATGGTGACACTGAGGCGTGGTGGGGGTAACCTGATCACTGAGATGAGGCTCTGTACCACCTCACAGATGGCGTGTTACCATGGTAACCCCAGCAGCTGTTGTTAATAAAAAGGGGGCGGGGTCGAAGCACCTGAAGGCTCTGACGTGCTTCATGAGCCGCAGCCACAGGAAGATGATGGTGATGGCGAACAGACGCAGGCTGATGCTGTGAAGATGGACGGACGGACGAACCACGTCTGCCATGTGGACGCCAAACGACACCGCCAGCAGCGTGTACGCCAGCCAATCAAAGACGTTCCTGACAACACACACACACACACACACACACACACACACACACACACACACACACACACACACACACATCTATCATTGTGAGGACCAGTTTGAGTTTTAGACCTTGGAGAGTTTTTCATTTTTTTAGTAGTATTCATATAGGTGTAGAGATGTGTGTGTGTGTGTGTGTGTGTGTGTGTGTGTGTGTGTGTGTGTGTGTGTGTTAATACCACAGGTCTCGACTGTAGTTTCCTCTCATCTTGTGAATCCGTTTGTTCTGATTCAAAAGGAAAACTGCCTCCTGCACACAGAACACACACACACATACTATTATAATACTACCAGTACTACTAATACTATTATAATACTACCAGTACTACTATTATAATACTACCAGTACTACTAATACTATTATAATACTACCAGTACTACTATTATAATACTACCAGTACTACTAATACTATTATAATACTACCAGTACTACTATTATAATACTACCAGTACTACTAATACTATTATAATACTACCAGTACTACTATTATAATACTACCAGTACTACTAATACTATTATAATACTACCAGTACTACTATTATAATACTACCAGTACTACTAATACTATTATAATACTACCAGTACTACTAATACTATTATAATACTACCAGTACTACTATTATAATACTACCAGTACTACTAATACTATTATAATACTACCAGTACTACTAATACTATTATAATACGACCAGTACTACTAATACTATTATAATACTACCAGTACTACTATTATAATACTACCAGTACTACTAATACTATTATAATACGACCAGTACTACTAATACTATTATAATACTACCAGTACTACTATTATAATACTACCAGTACTACTAATACTATTATAATACTACCAGTACTACTAATACTATTATAATACGACCAGTACTACTAATACTATTATAATACTACCAGTACTACTAATACTATTACAATACTACCAGTACTACTAATACTATTATAATACTACCAGCACTACTAATACTATTACAATACTACCAGCACTACTAATACTATTACAATACTACCAGTACTACTAATACTATTACAATACTACCAGTACTACTAATACTATTACAATACTACCAGTACTACTAATACTATTACAATACTACCAGTACTACTAATACTATTATAATACTACCAGTACTACTAATACTATTATAATACTACCAGTACTACTAATACTATTATAATACTACCAGTACTACTAATACTATTACAATACTACCAGTACTACTAATACTATTACAATACTACCAGTACTACTAATACTATTACAATACTACCAGTACTACTAATACTATTACAATACTACCAGTACTACTAATACTATTATAATACTACCAGTACTACTAATACTATTATAATACTACCAGTACTACTAATACTATTATAATACTACCAGTACTACTAATACTACCACCTGTGTAAGACAGACTCAGGATATTTAATGAGGGTTTGTGTATATAAATTAGATGATTAAAAAGTTGTTGAATATTAAAGTTAAAACATTTGAAAATATTAAATATTGAAATATAGTTTATTAATAGTTTGTTAATAAACATAATAAATGTTTATCCGTGTCTATCTGCAGACTTTAAACCGGGTGTCAGTGTTCGTCTACCTGTGGCCACATGGGATGTGAGCAGCGCAGGTCGTCATGGACACGAAGCTCCGCCCACCGCTGCCAGAGGCGGAGCTTCTTCCTGGAACGCAGGATGTCCAGCAGCTCCCTCAGCACCTCCTCCAGGGTCACGAGCAGCGCCAGGACCACCAGGAGGACCCGCCACCAGTCCTGAGACACACAGGTAGACACAAGTCAGGTTTCCATCCAAATGTAACGCACATTTCTAGTGTTCCCACGTTTTTTATGCTCAAATTGAAAAAAGTGCATTAAAAAGTGTGAAACCCAAGTACAGACAGACAGGTAGAGACAGACAGGTAGAGACAGACAGGTAGAGACAGACAGGTAGAAACAGACAGGTACAGACAGACAGGTAGAAACAGACATGTAGAGACAGACAGGTAGAAACAGACAGGTAGAGACAGACAGGTACAGACAGACAGGTAGAGACAGACAGGTAGAAACAGACAGATAGAGACAGACAGGTAGAGACAGACAGGTACAGACAGACAGGTAGAAACAGACATGTAGAGACAGACAGGTAGAAACAGACAGGTAGAGACAGACAGGTAGAAACAGACAGGTAGAGACAGACAGATAGAGACAGACAGGTAGAAACAGACAGGTAGAAACAGACAGGTACAGACAGACAGGTAGAAACAGACATGTAGAGACAGACAGGTAGAAACAGACAGGTAGAGACAGACAGGTAGAAACAGACAGGTAGAGACAGACAGGTAGAAACAGACAGGTAGAGACAGACAGGTAGAAACAGACAGGTAGAGACAGACAGATAGAGACAGACAGGTAGAAACAGACATGTAGAGACAGACAGGTAGAAACAGACAGGTAGAAACAGACAGGTAGAGACAGACAGATAGAGACAGACAGGTAGAAACAGACATGTAGAGACAGACAGGTAGAAACAGACAGGTACAGACAGACAGGTAGAAACAGACATGTAGAGACAGACAGGTAGAGACAGACAGGTAGAAACAGACAGGTAGAGACAGACAGGTAGAAACAGACAGGTAGAGACAGACAGATAGAGACAGACAGGTAGAAACAGACATGTAGAGACAGACAGGTAGAAACAGACAGGTACAGACAGACAGGTAGAAACAGACAGGTAGAGACAGACAGATAGAGACAGACAGGTAGAAACAGACATGTAGAGACAGACAGGTAGAGACAGACAGGTAGAAACAGACAAGTAGAGACAGACAGGTAGAGACAGACAGGTAGAGACAGACAGGTAGAAACAGACAGGTAGAAACAGACATGTAGAGACAGACAGGTAGAGACAGACAGGTAGAGACAGACAGGTAGAAACAGACAGGTAGAAACAGATAAGTAGAGACAGACAGGTAGAAACAGACAGGTAGAAACAGATAAGTAGAGACAGACAGGTAGAAACAGACAGGTAGAAACAGATAAGTAGAGACAGACAGGTAGAAACAGACAGGTAGAAACAGATAAGTAGAGACAGACAGGTACAGACAGACAGGTACAGACAGACAGGTACAGACAGACAGGTGACCTCGGGGAAGACGTAGCGTTGAGGTGATTCTCGGTGGACGGACACAGAGATGGCAACGGTCGTCCAGGCAACATTGAACAGGAAGTTGAGGATGAGGAGAAGCCACGCCCCCAGCCTGGATGTGATTGACAGCAGCAGAGACAGGTGGAGACACACAGACAAGGTCCAAATATGATCCAAAATCAAACCAATCAGAGTGGAGTTTACCTGCCGTAGAGTTCCCATTTGACCTGGATCAGTTTGAGAAAGACCGGGTTCATGATGAGGTCCAGTTTGCCCTGCTGAACCACCAGCTCCAGCTGACAGCACATCACACACAAACACACCAGTTAATCCAGTTCAGGTAACCCACAGAAACACTGAACGACATTTAACTGATTCACTTACTGGAGACGTCGGCTCACTGATGACTGCATCTACAGACCACAACAGACAGACAGACAGGTAGAGACAGACAGGTAGAGACAGACAGGTAGAGACAGACAGGCAGAGACAGACAGGCAGAGACAGACAGGTAGAGACAGACAGGCAGAGACAGACAGGTAGAGACAGACAGGTAGAGACAGACAGGTAGAGATAACACAGTACTGTTAATGAGTGGTAGTAACAGTATCAGCACTGATACCAACAGTACTATTGTAATACTGCAGTATTATTATTGGGGGACTGACAGACAGAAAATTAACAGTCTGTGCTGTCGACATGTCTGTTACTGGTCCCAGTAACACGATGATAACATCAAACCATCATCTTCTGTCCTTTTTAAATTCCCACCAGTAGAAAGAGAGAGAAATCACTGGAAGTCACCCTGTCCTGGACCAGTGGACGACCAGAGGAGTACTGAACTAATCCTACAGCAGTGGTGGAAAGTAACTAAGTACATTTACTCAAGTTCTGTACTTAAGTACAGTTTTGAGGTACTTGTACTTTACTTGAGTATTTCCATGTGATGCTACTTTCTACATTTCAGAGGGAAATATTGTACTTTCTACTCCACTACATTTATTTGACAGCTTTAGTTACTTTTCAGATGAAGATTTGACACAATGGATAATATAACAAGCTTTTAAAATACAACACATTGTTAAAGATGAAACCAGTGGTTTCCAACCTTTTTGTCTTTTGACGTCTTACAAAAAGCAGTGTGTAGTCGGGGTCACATTTCACATGTCTATGAGTTGTTAACAGCTCCACCAAACAGTGATTTTTCCCTCTAAACTTCTCACATGCTTTCATTTCAATAAATGTTCAAATGATCCAATATTTCAGCAAAAATCAAAGCAGTAGTATCAGTGTTACCTTGCAGGTTGCTCTCAGGTGAGTTTGGTTCTGGTTCCAGCAGGTTCAGGTAGTAGTACCGCTGTCTGGTCATTCTGTCTGTTACTTGGAACTGATTGAGGGCCAACTGGGCCTGAACACAACACACAACCACATTCATCACAACACCAGGAGAGCTTCTATTCTATTCTATTCTATTCTATTCTATTCTATTCTATTCTATTCTATTCTATTCTATTCTATTCTATTCATCATTCCTTGCATTATTACATTATTTAAATTAAAATGTACATTTCATGAGAAACCACACTATTAAATAGTTGGATGTGTTAAATAATAACCAAAAACTAAATTTTAGATATTTTTTAACGGTAGGCGGGACTTTATTTACCACTGGACTCATCCGACCAATCAGAGCAGTTATACAGAGCTGTCCATCAGAGTCCTTTATCCCTGCCTCCGCCCCGAGCTCCAACAGGACCCGAGCTGCTTCACTGCGCTCTGAAAACACACATATAGTGGTGTGTCAGTACTGAACCACCGGCGTCAGCTGGGTCAGTAGAATCAGTGATGTCAGAGGTGGTGTCAGTGATGTCAGAGGTGATGTCAGTGATGTCAGAGGTGAGGTCAGTGATGTCAGAGGTGATGTCAGAGGTGATGTCAGTGATGTCAGAGGTGATGTCAGTGATGTCAGAGGTGATGTCAGAGATGATGTCAGTGATGTCAGAGGTGATGTCAGTGATGTCAGAGTTGTCAGAGGTGAGGTCAGTGATGTCATAGGTGATGTCAGTGATGTCAGAGGTGATGTCAGTGATGTCAGAGTTGTCAGAGGTGAGGTCAGTGATGTCATAGGTGATGTCAGTGATGTCAGAGATGATGTCAGTGATGTCAGAGGTGATGTCAGTGATGTCAGAGTTGTCAGAGGTGAGGTCAGTGATGTCATAGGTGATGTCAGTGATGTCAGAGGTGATGTCAGTGATGTCAGAGTTGTCAGAGGTGAGGTCAGTGATGTCATAGGTGATGTCAGTGATGTCAGAGGTGATGTCAGTGATGTCAGAGTTGTCAGAGGTGAGGTCAGTGATGTCATAGGTGATGTCAGTGATGTCAGAGATGATGTCAGTGATGTCAGAGGTGATGTCAGAGGTGATGTCAGTGATGTCAGAGTTGTCAGAGGTGAGGTCAGTGATGTCATAGGTGATGTCAGTGATGTCAGAGGGGATGTCAGTGATGTCAGAGGTGAGGTCAGTGATGTCAGAGGTGAGGTCAGTGATGTCAGCGATGTCATAGGTGATGTCAGTGATGTCAGAGGTGATGTCAGTGATGTCAGAGGTGATGTCATAGGTGATGTCAGTGATGTCAGTGATGTCAGAGGGGATGTCAGTGATGTCAGAGGTGATGTCAGTGATGTCAGAGATGTCAGAGGTGAGGTCAGTGATGTCAGAGGTGATGTCAGAGATGATGTCAGTGATGTCAGAGGTGAGGTCAGTGATGTCATAGGTGATGTCAGTGATGTCAGTGATGTCAGAGGTGATGTCACAGGTGATGTCAGTGATGTCAGAGGTGATGTCAGAGGTGATGTCAGTGATGTCAGAGGTGATGTCAGTGATGTCAGTGATGTCAGTGGTACCCAGGTTGGCAGCGAGCTGCAGCGGTGTTCTCTGTTTGTAGTCGGTGCAGCTGATGGAGGCTCCGGCCTGCAGCAGCAGTCGGATGGTGCTCACAGCATCGTTCTTGGCGGCGTAGTGAAGAGGAGTCTGCTGGTCCTGAAGAGTCCGAGCCTCCAGGTCAGCTGAGGACACACACACACACACACACACACACACACACACACACACACACACACACACACACACACACGCCTATTGATCAGTATCTGTAGATCTGATCTGCACTGAAGGTTCAACAGCTACAGCTCCGATGAGTCTTTGTCATAAGTGTACTTTTAAATGTATTTGTGCTGAGAAATGAAGTAAATTTATAAACATATTCTACAGGGTTTTATAAGGGATCTCAGAGATAACACAGTGTTGTGCTTAAAGTACATCTACATATCTGAGACCAAGATCAAAATGAAACCTTATTAAATCCAAGTGATTCATAGTGAGGGTGATTCAAGAGCACAAATGACTAAATCTAGAGCACTTTATTAAACCGAGAGCACGAATGATAAAATTGAGAGCATGAAGCACTCAGTTTTTCCTCCGTGGCCCTTCTCGGGCTCTGTATCACCTCTGTATCTTTTTCTGGGAAAGATGGAAAACAAAAGTCAGACTGTTGCTTTAACTCCGTCCTGGACTCCACACAGACCTTGTCTGTCCAGCAGGAACTGAACCATCTCCTGGTAGTCCATCGCCGCGGCCACGTGCAGCGGTGTGACTCCAAACTTATCCGGCCTGAGGAGGTCTGAGCCCCGGTCCAGGAAGAACCGCATCACATCCACACTCCACGCCCTGGAGATCTGAACCACAACAGCCTCATTCTGAACACGGTAGCATTATACTTATACCTGCTGCTGTTGGAGTTTAATGATTCATAGATCAACTTCATTACACAAGAACATCAAATAAAACTCTTGATTGTGTTTGTATCGAGTTTGTCTCTAAAGTTACAGAAGAAGAAAAATGTAAGGACGTTAGTTGTTAGTTATTACTATACTGCTGTAAGTTTAAGTCGTATTCTGCGTTGTGTGATGTGTGTGGTTAATAACTATATACTTATGATCACTGTATTATTGTAAATGTTTGTAGTGAAACCAAACAAATGCAGCAGTGAAATAAAGAATAAAAACTGTGTGTTGACCTCGTGCAGGACGGTTTGTCCGTATCTGTCGGAGCTGTTTGGATCGGCTCCATCTGACATCACTTCATCCACAAACTGAAGGTCGACCTGCACAATTCATATCAATATATTAATGATTCATGTTACCTGGTTTATGTTAATATATGAATATATTGATGTTACCTGGTCGGTGTCCTGGTTGGTAGCAGCCAGGTGTCTGAAGTGATCCAGCAGTTTTTTATTCAGTTGATAGTTTTTATTTGTCTTGTCGGTTTGGTCTCTCTGCTCTTCATCATCCTCAGCCAGACCTCTGTACCTCGTCTCCAGCACAACTCCTGCTTATTAATATCATCAATCAACATCAACCAATATCACCTGAGAAACACCTCTGTCTCTGTATCTCACCTTTCAGTCTTCTTCTTCTCTGCTTCCAGCGGCCGCAGGAGTACGACGCCCAGCGAGCTGCAGCCTTCACTGCTGCAGCCACCGGAGACCTGGAGCCCTCAGGAGACACCTGCAGACCAACAGAGACAGCGTCATGTCGGCTGTTTTCAGGTCACACCGTGAGCTGTTTGTGTTTTTATTGGCTGTCAGACGTGAAAGTGGGACATTTGAGAATCAGTAACAGAAACTGTTAAGTGTTTGATTTATCCTGCAGGTTGCACCAGACGGGTGGGGTTTACTGTCTTTACTTTGTTCTTTTTTTTATCTTGACTGTTTTTTGCTTGTTTTGTTTTATTTATTTTTTTGATGTTTTAATGCTGTAAATCTTAAAGTCTCCTCCAGTCAGAAACATGTTTGTCTTCTTCTTCCTTCAGTTGGATGTTTTGTTTTCATGTTCATCTGCTGAAGGAGGAAAGTTTCTCCGATTTTAAGAGGTGACCCTACGAGCAGGATTTGTGACATCACAACTAGTTTGGAGCCAATCAGGGTCGAGTATTCCAACTTACTGACACTGAGAATGAACTTTACAGTGAAGGAGGAGACATCTTTAAGGATTTTAATGTGGGAATCAAACCATATCAGACACATTATTGTTTCAAGCAGAGTATTTTTTATGTGGAGGGCATCTTTAAATAAATAAACATCTCAATAAATAAAATCTCTTCTCAGTGTTATTAGCTGGGAAACAAACAAACTAACTCTGGTTCTGCTTCTGGCTCAGACTGACCTGGACTGTGTTGGTGTTTCCTTTCGTCTCGAGTTCCAGTCCAGGATTCTGCAGACCTGTCAGACCGGCCCGGGCCCCCCTCTTCATCCTGGTTTACGGATCCTCCGTCCAGACCGCGTCCAGAGTGTAAATGAAGGAGTAAGACCAGCTCAACAAACCTCAACAAACCTGTGAACTCAGCTGACGGTGACTGTGAGTCGCTGCTCTGCTCAAAGGTTCCTGGTTTATCTTATCAGTGAGGGAGGAGGTTCTTTATTACCGCACCAACCGGTGATGACGCTTTAAATCTGCATTTTCAGAAATTATTGAATGTTTTCTGATACGCTATCTTTTAATAAGCCTTTCCTTTAGTGATCATCTTTGACCCTGTGAATCTTACTTCAGCTCAGAAACTCTTATAACTGTTAATAATAATAATAATAATAATAATAATAATAATAATAATAATAATAATAATAATTCTTATTATTATTCTCAACCTTTAAGATGACATTTAGAGAGGAAACTGTCATAAAGAAACTTGAAATTATTTTTGCACTTTTGTCACATTTTACAGAATCATATGAATATATAAAGTGTGCTGGTTCTGTCCCAGTTTAGCTCTGTGTCGCTCCACTTCTCCCTGTTTGTTGAACTGGACCGGAGTGGGAGAAGCACAGATAAGATACGCTGCAGATTATATTAAACGACCACTTGAGATACCGTCACTCGTTGCACTGAACCTTTGTCCAGATGTTTTACTGCCTAGTTCATATACATATATATATATATATATATATATATATATATATATATATATATATATATATGTGTGTATGTATGTGTGTATATATATATATATGTGCTTAGATTGGAAGAGCAAACAGAAGTGAAGTGAAACCTGAAACATTTTTGAGAATGTTTGTTATGAGCAGATGGTTTTCAGGCTGGTTTAATGCTTTTCATGAGTGGTGATGTCTCAGTGTTTGTGTTTTGGACTTTAAGGGTTGCATGTCTCAGATTAGTGTTTTTTCGTTGATCACTATCAGTGTGTAGTTGGTGCTTCATGTGCTGACGGCTTGTGTGTAACTGTATTGATGCAAGAACTGTTTGCTTTTGCAGGACGTGTATAAAGTTTTGTGGTTTGTGTGTTGAGTTTTGCAAAAATAACCTTTAGTTTCAATGATGGTGACCAAACAATCAGGAAACACAGTCATCATCTCATGATGTCATATATAATAATATATCAGTCACTACTGCAATACTTTAACTACATCAAGCTCATAATACTTATGTACTTTTACTGCAATACTTTAACTACATCAAGCTCATAATACTTATGTACTTTTACTGCAATACTTTAACTACATCAAGCTCATAATACTTATGTACTTTTACTATTGTAGGATTTTTTACTTGTACTGTGGTTCTTTTACATTGTGGTAATTTTACCTACAGATTCCTCCCAGACAAGTTTGAAGATGTATATAAAAATACTCTACTCTGAATAATAGTTTGTAGCTGATATGTTTTTTTTTCCATTAAAGAAGTTCAATTATCTTGTTAAAATCCTTAATTACTTCATTTCAGAAGTTTTAACTGCCGGACACAAGATGTCTCACACTAGATTAAATATTGGACCAGGATCAGTTTCCGGCACATCCTGCTGGAGAAACTTTCCTCCTTCAGCAGATGAACATGAGAACAAACTCTGAACATCCGTCATTTCCTCTGAAAAGCTTCATAATAACAGTTTGATTAGAGACTCAAACAATCTGCTTTATTCCAACATGATGAAACCAACAGATCTTCATAAAACATCATCACATCATGACATTTATTCACATTTTAACTCATCAGCAGCACCTGCTGGACACACACACACACACACACACACACACACACACTAATGCACACACACACACACACACACTAATGCACACACACACACACTAACACACACTAACACACACTAACACACACTAACACACACACACACACACACACACACACACACACACACACACACACTAACACACACACACACACACACACACTAACACACACTAACACACACACACACACACACACACACACACACACACTAACACACACACACACACACTAACACACACACACACACACACACACACACACACACACTAACACACACACACACACACACACACACACACACACACTAACACACACACACTAACACACACACACACACTAACACACACACACACACACACACACTAATGCACACACACACACACACACACACTAATGCACACACACACACACACACTAACACACACTAACACACACTAACACACACTAACACACACACACACACACACACACACACACACACACTAACACACACACACACACACACACACTAACACACACTAACACACACACACACACACACACACACACACACACACTAACACACACACACACACACTAACACACACACACACACACACACACACACACACACACTAACACACACACACACACACACACACACACACACTAACACACACACACTAACACACACACACACACTAACACACACACACACACACACACACACACTAACACACTAACACACACACACACACACACACACACACACACACACACACACTAACACACACACACACACACTAACACACACACACACACACACTAACACACTAACACACACACACACACACACACTAACACACACACTAACGCACACAGTAACGCACACACACACACACACACACACACTAACACACACTAACACACACACACACACACTAACACACACACTAACACACACACACACACACTAACACACACACTAACACACACACACACACTAACACACACACACACACACACTAACACACACACTAACACACACACACACACACTAACACACACACTAACACACACACACACACACTAACACACACACACACACACACTAACACACACACTAACGCACACACTAACACACTAACACACACACACACACTAACACACTAACACACACACACACACACACACTAACACACACACTAACACACACACTAACACACACACACACACACTAACACACACACTAACACACACACACACACACTAACACACACACACACACACACTAACACACACACACACACACACACACACACACACACACACTAACACACACACTAACACACACACACACACACTAACACACACACACACACACTAACACACACACACACACACACACTAACACACTAACACACACACACACACACACTAACACACACACTAACGCACACAGTAACGCACACACACACACACACACACACACACACACACTAACACACACTAACACACACACACACACACTAACACACACACACACACACACACACACACACACACACACACACACTAACACACACACTAACACACACACACACACTAACACACACACTAACACACACACACACACTAACACACACACACACACACACACTAACACACACACTAACACACACACACACACACTAACACACACACACACACACACACACACACACACTAACACACACACACACACACTAACACACACACACACACACACACACACACTAACACACACACACACACACACACACACACACACACACTAACACACACACTAACACACACACACACACACACACACACACACACACACACTAACACACACTAACACACACACACACACACACACACACACACACACTAACACACACACACACACACACACACACACACACACACACACACACTAACACACACACACACACACACACACACACACACACACTAACACACACTAACACACACACACACACACTAACACACACACACACACACACACACACACACACACACACTAACACACACTAACACACACACACACACACTAACACACACACACACACACACACACACACACACACACACACACACACTAACACACACACTAACACACACACACACACTAACACACACACTAACACACACACACACACTAACACACACACACACACACACACTAACACACACACTAACACACACACACACACTAACACACACACACACACACACACTAATACACACACACTAACACACACACTAACACACACATACACACACACACACACACACACACACACACACTAACACACAGTTCAGTTTTTATATCATCATGATTGATTTCTGGATTTCCGTCAGTATCATTAAAGTTTTATTTAATTCTTTGATCAAACACTTTGAACAACGTTTCCCTCAAAAAACCTGCTACTCACAAGTGCGATATCACGTTTTTTTTAAATAAACATGTATTTTGTGCGTTTCTGCTTTTATTGACAGAGCTGACAGGAAACTGAAGTCTCCCTCCGCTGATGTTTTAACGACATCTCTGCAGGACCTTCAGCAGACAGAAGACATGTTCCTGCTGACGTGCTGAAGAGTCTTTGAGCAAGAAGAGTGAACATGTGTGTGTGTGTGGTGTCTTCAGCCGAACCAGTGGTTTCCCATACACTCCCTGTTCCAGGTGACTCCACAGAGCCAGCACCACTCTGCTTTACACAGAGGACACTGCATGTGCATACAGCCGCCTGCAGGGGGAGACAACACACTCATTACCTGTCTGTGTGTGTGTGTGTGTGTGTGTGTGTGTGTGTAGGTGTTTCAAATACTTTGACATCAGTGTTGATCAAGCTGCAACCTCTGGGTCTGAAAAATGAAGCCAATGTGGAAGTGCCAAAAACCTGCATTCTATCTACCAGCCAGCAGGGGGCGACTCCACTGGCTGCAATAAGAAGTCAGATTGTATAGAAGTCTATGAGAAAATGACCCTACTGCTCTCTTGGTTCATTACCTCAGTAAACTGTTTCCTGGTGAGTTTATGGTCTCAATCACTAGTTTCAAGTCTTCTTCAATACAACATGATGTTCATTTAGTAAATTAAGGCCCCATTTACAGTAAAATAGACGATAAAGCAGCGTATGCTTTAAGGCTACATTGTGCTTGACAAGTCGCTATCATAGACTGTATAAAAATATGGACGTAGTTACCGTGACGTCACTTGTTGGTTTCTGAAGAGCGGTTTCGAAGCTCAAAGCGAGCTGCTCCGGCCGTCGCCATCTTGGCAGTGCGTGACTCTGCCTAACTCCCAGCCAATCAAAAATGGGCACCTAGCGGCTGGTGGACCTGTCACTCAAAGCAGCCATGTCCTTCATTATGCAGAACTTTACGGCTTAATAAAACTTAAACAGGTGAGTTATAAAAAAATTCACCCCATACAGTTGTCATGAAAGGAGAAATTAGCTACAGAGACCAAAACCGTTGTTTGTACCAGACTGTAAACATGTTTATTTCTGCTGTAAAGTTGGACATTTTAACATGGAGGTCTATGGGGAATGACTCGCTTTTGGAGCCTCAAGTGGTCATTCAAGGAACTGCAGTTTTGGGCACTTCCTGTTGGCTTCATTTTACAGCCCCGGAGGTTGCCGCTTGGTCACGTAACATAACCATGGCATATAGGTGTAGCTGTTGCTATTTCACAGTGTGTTTTCAGTTCATTAAAGTTAATTGTAACATTGTGGTTGCCTAAAAAAAGTCTTGTTCAGCGTTCGGTTGTAATAAAAGAGTCGGATGATCAGTTTTCCTGTGAGTACATTTTGTTTTAACAGTTTTTTGAGGCCTGTTTTTCACTAGCGAAAATTAGCATTAGCATTATCACTGTAAACCATAGATTGTAAATGCCCCGTGCTAACCAAGCTAGCAGCTAGCGCTATGGTCAGCTCCATCCTCTCGTCCAAATATGGACACTTCTGGCTCCAAAAATCAAACATGGCGACGGGCAAATCCAAGATGGCGATGGTCAAGTCGCTACACTTGAGGCTTCAAAACGGCAGTTCGCAAACCAATGGGTGACGTCACGGTGACAACGTCCATATTTTATACAGTCTATGGTGTTGGGTTGCTTTAGATTGTACAGGTGTTCCTAATAAAGTGCTCGCTGAGTGTCTATACAGGTGTGAAGAGATATGTCAGGCGCTCCTGGTTCCTGCAGTAAAAGTCTAGACATCGTTAGCGACTCTCAGTTCTCTCTGCTACAGTTTGGATCAACATGAAACTCTTCTGGCTGAATCATAAGAACAAAAGTTGAACGACTGTGTCGGAAAATATCTGGTTCTTTGATAAAAAGTCGAAGCTACAAACGTGTGGACATATAAACCTAGAGGAGAGAAATCAACTACGACTCCCAAGATGCATTTCAGTGAGAAATATCCAAT
>NC_056546.1:1185924-1195924 GCF_910596095.1 Thunnus maccoyii
GCTGGAAACACACAGTCTCTCTCTGTGTTCTGTCCTCTAACAGACGTCTGTTTATCTGTAAGAAAATGTTTTATATCGTTTGTATTTAATGTGATTTTTATCATCCTGTAAAATCTTCAAATGAATCCATTAAAGTTGAAAAGCTCAGTTTGTTTTTATGTTTCACTTCATAAACTCAGAAACACTGAAAATACACAAACCACCACAGGACTGATTCTCAAGAAACTAATGAACCTTTTGATAAAGTACCTGTTCCAGACTGTGTCGAACCCCTCGATCAATAAACAATATAATATAAATGTCCTCAGATGCATGCAGAGAAAATAATGTTTATGTGCTTCTAACTTATAGAAATCAAGTCTATAAGTTTTCTTCTTCTGCAGCAACAATAAAAACCTTCTGCAGCCAACTGGACGAGAGAAAAATAATCATTTTATAATCAATGTAATATCTGTCAATCAAACTCCAAACAGAATGAATCTTGTGCAGGTTGATGTACCATGTGACGCTCAGATTTTTATCTGTATGATGATTCAAGCACCCAAACTATTGATAAAGGTGTCCCCCAAGGATCAATATTAGGCCCCCTGCTATTTGCCCTATATATAAATAATATCTGTTTCTATGCGGATGACACCATCTTGTATACTGCAAATCAACCAGGCCTTCTCCAGGTTAGAGTCTGCTTTTAACGACCTCCAGACCTCTCTGTTTGATTTAAAGCCAGATGGGAAGTGTTTAACTATTGTACCAGAGGCTTAAAATTATTGTATTTTTGAGGACAATTATCGTACATGAGTCATAACTAAGAGAACAAATAAATGTGTAATTTCAGAAAACACTTATTTATTGAGACAAACAACTTTTGGACTTTTTGCCTACAAATCTATTGCTGAGTCTTTCGGGACTCACTCAAATAAAAATGTCCCAACATTGAAAACAGCCGTTATCGTGAGTCACATTCATCATCACAACAAGCATGATTGGCTGGAGAGACGTCACATGAGAAGAGGTTCGTAAACACAGAGGTAGGATCCGTATTTTACTATCCTGATTGTGTCAGGAAATTAATTAAAATGAAAAAGAAATGAATAATATTAAAACTACTAAGTGTCATAAAATGATGAAATGATCGTACATTGAGGGACTCCTGGCATTATTGATAGTACATCGTACCGAGGGATAATTATCGTACATGTGGCAACGCTCGTTCTAAACTCCAAGAAGAGAACTCAAACCTTTGATGCTCTAAATGGAGAACTAAGCGACAGAGTGCTGCGTTATAAAGACTCAGGACTTTGGCTGGACAGCAGATTGTCCTACAAAACTCATGTCGAACATCTTGCTGAACTGCTGTGACCTCTGACAACCAGCCAATCATAAACTGCTCTCTGATTGGCCGCTCAGTTAGTGTGTGTGTGTGTGTGTGTGTGTGTGTGTGTGTGTGTGTGTGTGTGTGTGTGTGTATGAGCTGCAGCAGTCAGACAGGACGTCAGGTGATGTTGCCTTCAAAATAAAAGTATTATATATCAGGAAAGATCATAAAAATAAAAATAAGGAAAATTATTCACTTTATTTTCTGAGTTTGATATTTGTTTAAACAGGATGTTTGTGTTTTGACTGATCTCAGATCAAATTAAAACCGAAATAATCAAATCAAAACATACAGATATCAGATTAATGCAAATAATTATTGATCCACCTCAGTTCTTTCACAGATTAACCCTTTAATGGTTTTCTCAGGGTTCACTGTTACAGCCTCTTCTTTTCCCGAGCACATTGAAACGTTGGCCACGCCCCCACACTGATGATGTCACACAGGTAGAGGGGGACCGGTGGATGACAGGTAGCGTGCTGAACTCACCCGCAGTACCTGAGTAGATCAATCTTGTTGATAATCAATACATTTAACCACAACAACAGACGTTGATGACCAATCGCTTCAGTGAGATTTGTTTCACCAAAACACACGACGGTAGATTATAAAACATGTTTATATGATATCAGCCTGGTGGGTAATAGAGCTGCAGGGTGTCTCCAGTCGGATAAGTTGTTGTTGTGGTAGAAACTTCAGGTAGAAACTTCAGGTAGAAACTTCAGGTAGAAACTGGTCCACAGGCTGTTACAGACAGCAGAGAGTCGGGGAAGGTCTCCGTTTTTAAGCGATGGTACCACCTGTTCACTCATTAGCAATAAAAAACAATTAATACATGTAAATTGCTTCACAGTTATACATATAGAACCTTTAATCATTCATACAAATGTTTCATGTTTTTGCTAAATATAAAATGTTTTATTTCTGCACACAAGGCTCTCACCTGTTAAAAAGTGATGTGTAATAAATATAAATATATTGATTTTGATTTCATATTATTTTATTGCATTTATTCATCTTTAAAATGGTTTCATGTTAAATGTTTTTTTTTTAACTTAATTTGACTTTTAGCTGTAAATGTAAAAACTGTGTTGTACTGTTGATATAAATATAAATGTTTAAATACTGAGGTTAATTAATTAAAATAAATACAATAAAACAATTAAAATATGTATTTCTTCTTATTCTTAATATAAATATACAATATTGTTTCTGTGCCAAAAGGAAGAAATACAATAATCAAATGACTTGTTGAGAGTATTCATGCATTTCTTTCAGATTTAAAGATACATTTATTAAAACTTATTAAGACATTTATTTTCCAAGTAGTAATTATGCTTTTATTCTGAACGCCCCTGCTCTTATTGTGAAGGCTGGGGCCGGAAGCCCACCGGTGCCGGTGTTGAACTTGACTCGGTCCTCCAGCAGCGGGTAGCCAGAGTGAGGCTGAGTGTGTGAGAGTGTGTGTGGAGGACCGGCGGACGGAGCGGAGGGACGGGGCCGCTGCTCGCCGACAGACAGCCGCCGAGCGCCGGGGAGCTCTGCAGGAGAGAGCCGGGGGCAGAGCCGGAGCTTCTGGAGGAATAACACCTGGAGTCACACCGGATTCTGCTCTGATCAGGAGCCATTTATCGGCGGGAGGAGAGCTCAAAGTCTATTTTTTTTTAAACTTTTGGGATTAAAAAGTGGATTTATCTTCCCTCACGCACGCAGAGGAGGTGCGCTTCATTTGGGCACCGTGTGGCTGCGGGACTCGGTGTTGGGGCACTTGTGGAGGACCATGGTGGGGGAGATGGAGGGGAAGGAGAAGCCCAGGCCCAGTCCGGATTATCTGATGCAGCTCATGAACGACAAGAAGCTGATGAGCAGTCTGCCCAACTTCTGCGGCATCTTCCAGCATCTGGAGAGGCTGCTGGACGAGGGTGAGACACCCACCTGTCTGTCTGTCTGTCTGTCTGTCTCTATAACTGTCTGTCTCTATAACTGTCTGTCTGTCTGTCTGTCTCTATAACTAACTGTCTGTCTCTATAACTGTCTGTCTGTATAACTGTCTGTCTGTCTCTATAACTAACTGTCTCTATAACTGTCTGTCTCTATAACTGTCTGTCTCTATAACTGTCTGTCTGTCTGTCTGTCTCTATAACTAACTGTCTGTCTCTATAACTGTCTGTCTGTCTGTCTGTCTCTATAACTGTCTGTCTGTCTCTATAACTAACTGTCTGTCTCTATAACTGTCTGTCTGTATAACTGTCTGTCTGTCTCTATAACTGTCTGTCTGTATAACTGTCTGACTGTCTCTATAACTGTCTGTCTGTCTGTATAACTGTCTGTCTGTCTCTATAACTAACTGTCTGTCTGTATAACTGTCTGTCTGTCTCTATAACTAACTGTCTGTCTCTATAACTGTCTGTCTGTCTGTCTGTCTCTATAACTGTCTGTCTGTCTCTATAACTGTCTGTCTGTCTGACTGGACACATTTATTCCACATCAGATGAAACACAGATGGAGGAAATATTCAGCTGCTTTACTTCAGTAAAAGTACTGCAGTACCATCAGTAAAATATACTTGAAGTACTCAGTCTGCAGGACGGCCTGTTAGTGACGAGAGGTGGAAGAACAAATGATCAATGAAGTAGTTATTAGCTGTGAATTGATTCAGATAAAAATAGTGAAACGTTCTTCGTTCCCAACATCAACACATGAAGAAGAAGATCAGCTGTTTCTCTTCTTCATCAGTTAATGAACAAACGTCTTCATGCTTCACTAATACTGGATGTTGATGCTGATATTAGCGAGTAAAGAAATTCAGATATCGATTTTTATGCAACAATCCCTCAAATATCAAACACTAATAATTATAAATATATAAAACAAATATACATAAAAATCAGCCTATATAACTGTATCAGACATGTACACTGATACAGATATATGGCGATATATCTGAGACTGATATATATCGGTCAGACTCTTATTCTTATGTTTTAGATAAAATGAGACGTTTGAAGACGTTCAGAGAAATAATCAGCAGAGTTTATAATGAGAATGACTCTCAGTAAAAGTCTTCGTTTTAATTTAAATGTTTAAACATGTCGTCTGTGTCTGAAAGACGACGGCGACGGAACAAGTTGAAAACAGACGCTGAAATATTTCTTCAATTTATACATTAAAAAAAACAACAACAACTAAACTTTCTGGACTAAAATGACTCAATAAGAGACTTCATGTTGTAGAAACTCTTCATGTTTTATATGAAATTTAATGTAAATGTTAAATATTTCCCTCTGAAACGTAGTGAAGCAGTAAATATCTCTGCTTCTTGTTTCTTAAAGAATCTGTTCATTGATTTGAACTCTTTAAACATTTAAACCTTGGTTTGTCACATGGCAGAAACAGTTTTATTCATAGTTTGAATTTAATATCAGAGCTGCAACAATCAGTTCATTAATCCAACGTGCAACTATTGTGATTGTGATGAAACCTTAAAGGATTCCAGCCGTCTGGAGCCCAAAGGAGAAATATTGTGAAATTGTCCTTTAAACCGAAACCTCCTCCTGTTGTCACTTTATTAAATATCTCAGATTATTTTTGCTTTTCTTTCATAATAAACTGAATATTTGGAATATTTTGTACTAAAGACATGATCAGACGTCAGACTGTTTTCATTTTAATATTTTATAGATTAATCTATTAATTGATTTTGAGGAGGAGAAAACAATAACATCTCTGTTCAAATATTCCCATTTCTTCAGATATCTGCAGGTTTGTTATCGTTCATACTGGGACCAGTTATCACTTCTGTCTTCTTTGAATCTCTTTAAGAAACAACAGTCGTGAATCTTTACACAATAAAAACAGATCAAATACAAACAAACAGACAACAAGTAAAAACACAACGAGATGCATTAAACGTTTTAATTCTTCTTCTTCTCTTTTATTGTGTGCGCTCAGCAGGTTTGTGATATATTCTGTTTGTGGAGGCTGAGGTGAAAGTTTAATAATCAGCAGATGAACATCAACAGAAAGTAAATAAACAATGTAAACAAATAAACTCCAAACACATCAAAACTGGCATAATTCCATCACTCAATTATTTAAACATTTAGACTATAAAATATCAGAAAACAGTAAAATTAATGTGACCAACAGTCCAAATAAATCAGAAATATTCCGTTTATAATGACAGAAACCCCCCGAGGTCACCTGACCTGCTGCTCAGCGACATGTGGAGACACTAACGAGACGCTAACGAGGAAATCTGAGAAAACAACACTGACCACATGTGACACATCGTCTCTTAAATGCTCAGAGTTTGGTTGGTGTTGTGTCGGAGGGCAGGTGAGCTCAGGTGTGTCATAGAATAACAAACAGCTGCTGCGGTCTCCCAGCCGCACCTGAACACATCATGATTATATTCAGCTTCTTCTTCTGTTGATCTGAATGTCTTCATCTCAGTTTCCTTCTTCTTCTTCTCTTTATTTCTCTGACCTCTCTCTCTCTCAATTACACTAAGTGCAGCTATTCATCACTTAATACGTCTAATTAATTAATGCAGAAGGGTGTGTGTGTGTGTGTGTGTGTGTGTGTGTGTGTGTGTGTAAGAAAAATCAATTTTACCCAGAGTTCCCTCTGGCTGGCGTCCCTGCCGTAATGGTTTCAGTTCTGCAGACAGTAAAACCACCAGAGACACAATGTGTGTGTGTGTGTGTGTGTGTGTGTGTGTGTGTGTGTGTGTGTGTGTGTGTGTGTGTGTGTGGACTTGTACATCTAGTTTTGTGAGGACCGGTTTGAGTTTTACACTTTGGGAGTCAGGACATTTTTAGAAAGTGACGACATTTTTTGGGTCATGAGGACCTTTTTAGAAAGCGGGGACAATTTTTTTAAGTCAGGACATGTTTAGAAAGCGAGGACATTTTTTGGGAAGTGGAGAACATTTGAGAGGAACACCACAGAGGTCACGTCAGGTCAACTGTACCTGATGTTTCTTAGAAAAGAATCAATCTGTACGACGTCAAACGTTAAAAAGCGCTGAAGTTGTTCTGAACGTCCACACAGGAAGACGCAGTCACCAGCTGTCTGACATACAGAGGACAGGTTATATACGCAGACTCTCACTCCTGAAGACAGTCGCTGTTTTTAGCTGTTTGAAAAGTGACAAACCTTCACACACCTGACCAATCACAGCGTGAGGTGTGCATGATGTCACGACTGTCGGTTTCAGAGATGTTGTAGAAATTATTGGATGCAGACAGCCGCGGGTGTCTTTACTCCTCCTCTACTCTCAGCTTCCTTCTGTCGGCTCGACGCACACACACACACATGCACGCACACACACTCGCACACACACACACACACACACACACACACACACACACACACACACACACACACACAGAAACATATATCAGGCTGGCTCCAGCAGAAGAGGCTGTCTGGCAGTTTTATTTGTGGCATTTCTCATTATTATCACAGCAGGGTGGATCTGTGTGTGTGTGTGTGTGTGTGTGTGTGTGTGTGTGTGTGTGTGTGTGTGTAGTACCAGTATTAATAGTATTAGTAGTAGGATCTGTCCTCCCCTGATGACAGTTGTTGTTATAGAGCGATAAAGTCCAGGTAGGGAGGAGCTCTTTCACATCGAGAAGCAACAAACTGTGCAGACCTCTATTCCTATTGGCTCGCACACCTGAGTCTGTCAGCCAATAGGAAGAGAGTAACATCCCCAGATGTGAGGTTCTTCACTTCATTTTCTACCACAAAAGCATAAAAGCAAACAGGCTTCTTATTTACAGTTAATTTAACTCTTATTTGGTCAGAATGAGAAGCTAACAGTAAAACCAAAGAGTGAAATGTTCAGGTGTTGCTGGGCAGATAGAAACCTTTATAGCCAATAATAGAATAGGATTCAGCTTTATGCTAACATTAAACAGTCAGCTAATCTGCTGGTCATGATTAACTTGTTGATTTTGTGTTTGTCAGTGAAGTAACGTTACGTTTTTCATCCTGAGAAAGAAGTTAAAAGAGTTAAAAATGCTGGAAAATGTTTTAATTTCTATATTGTGTTTAGGTTAAACACATCATTCACTAAAATCAAACACAATCACTGACAACACAAATAGTTTATATTTTCAGTTTCATTCATGTGGATTTATTATTTTAACTGTCAACTTCTCACCTGAACGTTATGTAACCAGGTTGGATCTTTCACACATAGCGCACAACAACAACAAATATTTAGCTGTTTATTTACAAAAACATTATGATCACTCTTGAGTGGAGAAACGTGACAAACGTGTAACGTGTAAAACTGCTGTTCTGAGGCGTCGAGTTTGGCGATTTGACCGTCGCCATGTTTGATTTTTTGGAGCCAGAAGTGACCATATTTGGACGAGAGAGGGTGGAGCTAACCCTAATACTAGCTGCTAGCTTGGTTAGCGCGGTGCATTTACAGTCTATGGTTAACTGTGATAATGCTAATGCTAATTTTCACTAGTGAGAAACAGGCTTAAAACCATTAAAACAAAACGTACTTACTGGAAAAACTGAACTTGGACTCCTTAGAGGATCAAAGTGTTAACCTTCATAAACTGAAAACACTCAAACGGCTGCGCTACACTCATGGATGTATAAAGAGAACTGGATACAGGAAGAGCACCGGGCTTTGAAGCAAATTTGACATAGCGGCCAAACCGTGTAATGACAACGTCACAAAGACTTTTTGTTGTTTTATCCCCGTTCAAGTTAGCCGGAGGGCTAAACCGGAAGTAGCCGACTCGGCCAGTGAAAGTCACTAGTGCGCTCGCTCTATGGGCCGCACAATGCGGAAGATCCGGGTACTTTCATACCAGGAAGTCGATTTTCTTTTTGCTTCACGCGCCACTGAGCAACTTTCATAGGAATGAACGAGACCCCGCCTCCGACGCCGTATCCAGTTCTCTTTATACATCCATGGTTATGCCATAGTTACGTAATCAACGTTGTCGCCGTAGTAGCGACTTGTCAATCACAACGTAGCCACGCCCTAAAGCATATAAAGCATATAAAGCATACGGTGCTTTATCGTCTATTTTACTCTAAATGGGACCATAATTTACCAAATGAACATCAGGCTGTGTTGAAGAAGACGTGAAACTAGTGATTGAGACCATAAACTCATCAGGAAACAGTTTACTGAGGTAATAAATCAAGAGAGAAGTAGAATCATTTTCTCATAGAGGGGGAGTCGCCCCCTGCTGGCCGTTAGAGAGAACGCAGGTTTAAGTCATTTCCACATCGGCTTCACTTTTCAGACGCGGAGCTTCCTGCTTGTTTCATGTCTAGTAAAATAAAACTTTTTAAAAAAAACCAGGCTGCTAAGGGAAGTGATGACCTCACATCTGGGGACTCTACTCTCTGTGAGGTCTGCGGTTGGACCCTCTTGTTAACATCAGACTTTGACACCAGAGATCACTGCTCACTTCCTGTTTCCTATCGACAGTCAACGCTGTCTTTGAAAACCACAGTCGACCCCCCCCCCCCCCCCCCCCCCCCCCCCCCCAACTGAAAGTGCTTATTTTAACCCATACCATGATGTTTCCCTAAACCTGACTAGACAGAGTTGTCTCATCATAAAACATATTTGTCCTCCAGCAGTGATGTGTATGATGTGATCCTGATGATCGAGGCGTCAGATATCAGGTGATATATCTGCTCCAATCAAAAAGCCTCAACTCCTCTCTAGAAATACTGAGTCAGTCATTGTTTTCAGTGAGTCATTCTGGTCTCAGTCTCTAAATTCAGACCCTCTAATAAGTCTGCTGATGGTCATTTTGGAAATTATTACTCCATTAATAAGATTTGAAGACTCATAGCAGCTTTGATGTCTGCTGTGTGGGTGTCGATTGACAGCTGTGATTGACAGGTGGCTCACCTGCTGCTCTCAGGGACTCACACTGAGTCGCACTATTGTCACAATATTTATCCACCGACCAGAAGCTGCAACTCTGAGCTTCAAACCGGCTCCAATGAAACCGACAGGTGACGTCACACCTCGTTATGTCCGTCTGAATATACGGGCTGCAAACCCACTGACTGACTGTCATCACATAGTTTTTACCTGCTGTAGGTCTAAATGAGCTGATTCTGTGTGTGTGTGTGTGTGTGTGTGTGTGTGTGTGTGGCCTGCAGGTCAGAGCAGGAAATTGATTGGACGGAGGACTTTTTGAAAGCTGACGAATCACAAAGAAGAATAGAGAGTGTGTGTGTGATCGGGGGGAAAGGTTGTAATAAGAACGTTCATAAATCACCCTGACAGTTTAATCATCAGTGCCCGAACACACACACACACACACACACACACACACACACACACACACACACACTGTGGACAGCGCGACCTGGCCGCTCTGACAGACGAGCATCATTCAGGAATATTATTGACTCCGCCCACTGATAATCCTGCACTCTGATTGGCTGCAGAAACATCAGCATAAAGGCGTCCTCACCATCGATGTATGAAAGAGTATCTACACCTAAATCTCTAAATCCAGCTGCAGTAGTGGAAAGTACATTTAGTCAAATGCTGTACTAAAGTACAGTTTTGAGGTTCTTGTACTTTACTTGAGTATTTCCATGTGATGCTACTTTCTA
>NC_056546.1:1500924-1595924 GCF_910596095.1 Thunnus maccoyii
TTCTGTACATGTAGCAGTGGGCAGCCTGCAGGTACAGGTGACCACAGGTTGCACATCGTCATGGTGACCTCTGCTGTTGTTGTTTCTACACCTGCAGCCTGAGGCGACAGTCTGGCTACAGCTTCCATCACAAAGCTACGGTCTCCAGGTACCAACACCTGCAGGGAGCCGACGCTAAAGTTCACCTGCTGCCAGCGTTTCAATCGCCTGATTATACGCTACGTAACACATCATCCGCCATTAAACAGAGGCATCTTTATCTAAAGCTCCTCGCAGTATCATGAGTGGATTTCTTTTTAGCATAACCCCCGGCAGGCAAAACGTAACGTCATCATCTGACTAACATGCTGAATCCTAACTGGTTCTGAAGGATGAAAGTCCAGCTGTCACATCTTTGCTCATCTTTGTTGGAGCTTTTTCTTTAAAATCTGCTGATCGTTCTTTAAGGTGAATTTTGGCTTTTCTGCGTCTCTCTGTGACGTCAGGCTTCTTTCCTGTTCTCTTCTGTGGCTTCCTTGATTATAACTCACACTAACTTTTGTGTCTCTCTTGTGTATTTTCATGTGTTTTTGTGTAAATACAAAGGTATGATATTCCTTACTGTACACAGCCCAGTGAGCACTGATTTGGTGATCAGCAGGTTTGATGTCGAGGTTAAAACAGGTTCTACATTTGGATTTTTAGACATCAATCAGTAACTATATTTAAGATACAACAACTTGTCAATCGACAGAAACTTAATTGGCTATTATTATGAAGATCAAATAATAATTTTACTAATTTTTTAAAGCAGAAACGGCAAACATTTGCTGGTTTCAACCACTCAAATGTGATGATTTGATGCTTTTCTTTGTCTTATGTGACAGTAAAGTGAATACTTTTGGGTTTTGGACTGCTGGTCGAACAAAACAAGACATCTGAGGACATCACCTGTGTGAGATTATAACAGGCATTTATAGACAAAACAATGAATTAATCGAGAAAATACTCAGCAGATTAATTGACAGTTGTTAGTTGCAGCCCTAATAAGGACCTGTTTTAATTCAAACTCATTGAAATGCCGTATTGAAACAATGCTTACTGTATATGTAACCATGACATGTAAGCTCAGTTTTAACGTCTTGACATCTTTTGACCTGGAAATCATCAAATCAGACTTACTGGGAGGTTTCTGTCACATAGAAACACATCCAGGTAAGTTCTGTATTTGTGCACATTAGGTGTTACATGTTCAAACTGCACATTCAACTAAGGGGCGTTGATGAATTTCAAGTAGCAGTAAGCTCATGAAAATTTACCGCTACACAAAATTCCACATGAAGCAACAAGCAGGATAAAGATCATTTTATAGATTTGTTATTATTTTTAGCAACAGAAATCTAGTTTGTCAGTATCATGTCATTACACAAATGCTGATATATCAGATATACTTTAATTAACTTTATATGGTAGAAAGGGAAAGGAAATCCTCTTTCATTGTGATGTCTTTATGAAGCTCTCCCTGGTGGTTATATTACCACCATCAGTAGGTTGAACTGGTACCACAAGTAAAGTCACTAAAGCAACGTTCAGACTGTTTGCTTTAGTTCTGCAACTAACTTGATTTACTGAGAAATTGTTTTGTCTATAAAATGTAAGAAAATAAAAAAGCTTAAAAGCTTCAAATCTTCACATTTGAGAAGCTGCAACAAGGAAATGTTTGGCACTTTTTCTTTTTTAAAAAAAAAAGGACTAAAACGATTACTTGATTGTCAAAATAGTTGCAGATGAATTTTCTGTTGATCGACGATTTGATTAATCTACTAATCATTGCAGCTCTAGTTTACTTATTGCAACTTATTTCTGTTCAAATGTCTAGTTTAACAACAGAAGGTGAAACATAGAAACAACTCTGACAATATTCAGTTGCATGAAAACACTCACATGTAACACTAGAGAGCGATTAAGAGACGGATGTGTGCTTCTAATAATAATAATAATTATTATGACCTATTATGTCCTGCATGCAGCTCACACTGATAGTATTTCAATGATATTTTTATCCCTCTCCAGCCAATACATTCAGCCGCCTGCCATGCATCAGGCTCCACAAGCCCCGCCTCCACAGCAGTACCAGCCAATGCCGCAGCACCCACCCACGCAGCAGTACCAGCACCCACCACCCACGCAGCAGTACCAGCACCCACCCATGCAGCAGTACCAGCAACCACCCATCCAGCAGACCCTGCCCACTCAGCAGAGCTCTATTCAGATGCCTGTTGGCTCCGCCCCCCCTCACAAGGTGGTCAGCACCGCCTGCATCTACCCCTCCCAGCCAGGTGAGGATACGGATGACGAGTTTGATATTTATTTTACCTCCAGAAGATCCAGAAATGTTTGATATACATGTACAACAGCAGCACAATTTAGTTTCAATTAAACACAATTCCCTGTTATTTCATCACTGTTTGTGTATTTATACATTCATATATCTGTCATATTGTTGTTCATTTCACGTGTTCAGTATTCACAAAGATTTAAATATTTCACACAAATACATTCAACTTATAAAATGATAATTACATCATGTTTTTGCAGAATAACAAACCACTAAATTAGCTAAAATAAAAGTTTTTTACTTGTTAAAAGTGTTTCATCTGGCAGATGTCAGTTCATATCACTGATTGGCTATTCCTTCATGTGATCAATCATGTGATCACTTGAGACTTTTACACTTGCCTTTCAGGAGGATAAATGATATTGATCACTAAGTAAAGAACTTTTTTACTCTTCAGTTGGTTGTGTTTTCCTGTGCGATCTCCAACGATTAACTTGTGAAATTAACAACAATCTCATATATTCATAAGATGAAAATATACAAATAAGGATTAAATGATTGCAAACAGGAAACTAAACTGAGGCTGGTAGACGACGTCAGTTAAAGAAAACATTAAGTTTTTGAGTAAAACTGAAAGATTTTTACTTTTATCTTTCTCTGAAGTCCAAAATGTAACTTTTAGCGCTCACTGGTCGTAAATATTTTTCCTCGCCTCCAGCTCAGGCTCCGGCTCCAGCCCCTCCTCAGCCCCACCATGCAGCCGCCGCCCCAGCCCCGCCCCAGGCCGCGGCTGCCGGCGGCTCCTCCAACAGACCCCCCTGGGTGACCGACACCAACTTCGCCGATAAGTACGACCCCGGTAAGATGACCACCTCCTCCATGAAGGTGCAGCCGCTGCCCCAGTCTGTTCATCCTGCACCCGCATACATCCCTGGTCCCGCGGCCGCCAATCCAGGCCCCGCCCACCCCACTCCCAGCCCCGCCCCCATAAACCCTAGCCCGGCCCCGTTCCCTCCTGTGGCGAGGGGCGTGGCCCAGAGGGCGGAGAGGTTTTCGGCCAGCACCCGTACCCCTCTCTGTGGAGCCTGCAACAACATCATCAGGTAATTTACACCTGACAGCTGTACACTTTATTTAATGTTCATATTCTTCTTCTTCTGTGACCTGTTGTTGTTGTTGTTGTTGTTGTTGTTGTTGTTGTCGTCGTTGTATCCAGGGGCCCCTTCCTGGTGGCCCTCGGTCGCTCCTGGCACCCGGAGGAGTTTAACTGTCACTACTGCAACATGTCTCTGGCTGACGTCAGCTTCGTGGAGGAACAGAACAGCGTTTACTGCGAGAACTGCTACGAGGAGTTCTTCGCCCCGACCTGCGCCCGCTGCAACACCAAGATCATGGGGGTGAGATGCTTTACCTGTCCACCTGTCTACCTGTCTACCTGTCCACCTGTCTACCTGTCTACCTGTCCACCTTTCTACCTGTCCACCTGTCCACCTGTCCACCTTTCTAACTGTCTACCTGTCTCTCTGTCTACATGTAATGGAAAAATCCATTCCATGTTTAAATGTTCAGCATGATTTATGGACGTCTCTCTCTGTCTGACACGTTGTGTTGCAGGAAGTGATGCACGCTCTGCGGCAGACGTGGCACACCACCTGCTTCGTGTGCGCGGCCTGCGGCAAAGCGTTCGGGAACAGCCTCTTCCACATGGAGGACGGAGAGCCGTACTGCGAGAAAGGTACGAACACACCTGTGCCGTCCCGGCCTCCACAGACAGCTGACGTCAGAGGTGTGACTGTAAACTGAAAGAATGAACTGAACTCTCTTCTTCTCTCTCAGATTATATCGCTCTGTTCAGCACTAAGTGTCATGGCTGTGACTTCCCAGTTGAAGCTGGTGATAAATTCATCGAGGCTCTGGGTCACACCTGGCACGACACCTGCTTCGTCTGTGCGGTAAGAACCACAAATACATCCTGTAAAGTCAAACAGTAGAAGGTTGAACAGAAAAGATGTTCTATTCATGAAGATGTTTTTGGTTTTATGTGTCCAGGTTTTCATATTTCTGTCTCTGAGATTTCTGCTTCCACTTAGGAAGGAATTTAGTTTGTGCTGCTCACCGTTTTATGACTTTTATAAAAACCAAACAGCAACATTTCTGCACAGAAACAGTGTCCTGTTTGTGAAATGTGTTTTTTTTTTCAGTCCAGTTCCAGTAAATCCTCATTAAACATTTGTTCTGATTTCAGGTTTGCCATTTGAACCTTGAGGGCCAACCTTTCTACTCAAAGAAAGACAAACCTCTGTGCAAGAAGCACGCTCACGCCATCAACGTGTAGACCCGCCCCTTGGAGGAGGAGGAGGAGGAGGAGGAGAGGGCGGGGCAACCCGAAGCGGACACCACCACTGCCACCAACAACTTTCACCATGGATGTATTATAAGAGCTGGATACCAGACTAAATATGGCGCCCATTCAAGTCAATAAGGACTGCTCAGCTGGCGCATACGGCCAAAAAAAGTTTCTAGCTTCCAGGTTTGCCGTTGTGCGACCCACTTAATATTCACAGTAGTGTTTCCCCCGCTAGCCCCGCCCACGAGTTCCCGCTCGGCCTTTACATTGTGATATTTAAATCGCTTTTCTTGGCTCAAGGAAAGTTTTACAAATATAAAACCTCCCCTGGATCAAAATAACATAATAGAAAGAGTCATAATTGACGTTGTTTGCAGTTGGAGGCGTCCTGTCAACAGTTTTACAGACGTCTCTTTTATAACGGTGGTCTACGGGCCGTAGGGGGATTTTTTTGCTGCAGTACCGCGAGTGGCCACTGGGAGAAAAACTGGCTGCAAGGCTGAGCAGCGGCGCCCTATCCAGCTCTTATTATACATCCGTGACTTTTACAGATGTGTGTAAACACTCTTTATGCTAAATACACTTTGGTTTGAGACTTTTTTTTTTTTTTTGTGCATTAATATGAATGTTTAAAAAACGACGCTGCCTGATGATTCTGCTTCCAAACAGGAATTTATTCAACAACAAAGTCACGATGCTTCTTTCTGTTGTCCATCTGACCCACTATATTATGTACTGTAGTTTCTTTTTCTTATGTTTTCTACCAGAAACTCTTCATGTGTTGGATTTGAACGCTGTGCTGTTCAGTTCAGACATGGAGCAGTTTGTATGGAGTCTGCAGTGCGTCACTAGGACAAATTAAAACTTTAAAATGTTTAATTATAATAAAAAATAAATTGATAGTGCAATAGAGACTTAAAACTAACTATAATACTAAATAATAATGATATTAATAATAATAATAAAGTCAATCATTCTTTTTCCTTATTCTGTCTTTAAATTATGAAATAAAGTAATTTTAAAATTTAGCTTTTTTTAAATTAATTTTGTGACTTTAAAATTCAGTTACTGTTTCATTATTTAAAGGGAATAAAATGGAAGAAAGTATGATTATTAAATATTACATAGTAAATTTAATGATTTTTTTTGCTTAGCTGTCATGTTATAAATTTATTTCAATTACTTTTATTATTATTATTATTATTATTATTATTATTATTATTATTATTATTATTATTATTATTATTGTTATTGTTAATTATCAATTTGCAAATGTATTGAAACAGCACTGGATAATTCTATAATCTATGTATAATCTACTATCTCAAATGTTTTCCAGTGACACACAGCTGTTGTTTGTCTCCAGAATATTAAGTGCCTGTTTTGTCTTGTTTAGGTCTTTTGAACGTCACCTTAATCTTTTGTTTTTCACTTTACACCTAAAAAATATATATATATTTTATTAACGCTTGGTTCAGCGCTACAATGTAAAAATATTTCACCTGTAGAAACCAAAAGGTCATTGAACAGTTTACTCGGAGCAGCAGATAGAGAAGTGAAACGTTACTTTTACATTTTTAATAGTCATAAAAACTGAACTGAACAGCAGAGCGACACATGAAGAAGCCTTATCTGAACCGTATGTCTGACATGTTAGAAGCGGGACTGGCAGCGAATGTAACATGAATGTTTTTAGGAAACCAGGTGACACGTTTCACTGACCTCTTTCCTGCAGGTTCACCTGTGTGCTCAAACATGAAAAACAAGTAGAAGGAATCAGTCACAACAGCAACATTTAACTACAAATACAATCTTTATAGAAATAAAACCAAGTGTGTTCCTGGAGTTGAATGTTTTTCCAGGTGAACCTGCTCAGGTGAGGCAGCTGCAGAGTGCTGATGGCGTGTGAAGATGTGATGTGGAGTGTAGCTACTAATCTCTCTTTAACTTCACATACAGTAGGTGTTACTATGCAACAAATAACCTTCAACATCATATTTATTGACTATTTTTGACTGTGTGATATTTATTTAAAAGCTAATATATCTTCACTGCTGCGTTCGGTGCTCATCAATGATTAGTTGTTTGTTTCTTTGTTTGTTTTGGGAATGTTTGGCATCACAAAATGTATTTTGAGCGTTGATGGATTTGATTTTTTTTTTTTTTTTTGTAATTACACTGTAAATGTTTGTTGCTGTCCTGAACTGTAAGAGCTTGAATGTTTATAACAAACCACTCAACGGCTCCGTTCACACTGCAGGTTTTTCTTTCTGTTTTTATGACTATTGCAGGATACGATGAAGCCCAAGAAGTCCTAAAAGATTATATTTTTTTATTTTCTTTCGTCTTGTGCTCACAAGATTTAAAAAAATATCATCTTTTGGGACTTTTCGGGCTTTATAGATACAACATACATCCCATTAAAATACAAGACAACAGTCACATATAAATAAATAAATGAGGTATCATTAGATTTAATTTAGCACAATTGCTGTTTATAGGCACAAAATATCCTTTTACAGTAACAATCCTGAAGATTTTCATCATATAAAACTCACATTTTGATGTTACACCTGGCTGCTACTCTTCTATACCGACTCCAAACCAAAATTTAAGTAGATGTGGTTTGATCCCAGTTGGATCTTCGTTAAGTCAAAATGTTGTAAAATTATATTTATAAAGAAAACATCAAAATTTCATCATGACTGAATAAACACAGAAAAGAAAACAACCCTCTGAAAGGAGTTTCCTGCCCGCAGTGATCGATCAGCATTTTTAAAGGAACTCTGGGTGCTGTATTATTATTATTATCATTAATTATTATTATTATATTATTTTTTCTGAAATCTTAAGGATAGTATTAATAGTTTTAAGCCTCAAAATCTCCACTCAGACTTACTTGCTGTTCTGAGAGCGGAAATTTGTGTGGTAAAAACAAAAAATTTGCCTTGTATTTGAAGAGAGAAGTTGCAGGTTTTCCTATTCACGTCAATGCTGGTAGCATGTGTGACTTAGCAGCATCTGGTGGCCATTAGAGGAACTGCAACTATGTTTGGCTGTGTGAACAGAGCCTCAGATACACTGATAGATGACTTAGAGAAGAAGGACTTTTATTGTAGGAAAATCTGTGTTTCAGATGAACTCAAACGACTTTACGAAGTGTCTTTTGTGGAAAAATGTAAAAAATGTGTTCAGCATATCGTGCCTTACTGCGCCACTCTGTGATCTGTTTGTGTCTGAACTTCATCTTCTGCTGGGTCTGACTGGCACACACACTCGGCCAGGTCGGATGAGTCTGTGTGCTGGTGTACAGTTTTTACTTTGAATATTTTATACAGTTTGTGTGTTTTTTCAGAGTGTGAATGTGTGCATGCAGAACATTTGTCACAGTGTGTCACAGCATGTGGGTCGAGGCAACGTCAGTATTAGTTTGTGTTTGTGCCACCGCACGTGAAAAAGAGAAGCGTAAAAAACCCCACCGTTTAACTTTAGAAGAGTGTTTGAACTGGTTTTAGTGGAAGAGAAACATTATGGATGTCAAATTATGACTGAAGAAAGGCAGAGAGGAACGAAGCTGAAGGAACATTCAGACTTTCCTGGTTGTAGCAGGTTCTGCTGTTTTACTACAATAACGTCACATTTTGTGTAACAGATTTCAAATATTTGAAGAATATATGTGTTGCAAGTTAAATAAATTCAAACACTTGAAAACTTGCTGTTAAGATGTTGTCTGTCAAAGATGTCGCTGGGTTTTCTGTTTGACTTTAGCAGCACCGATGGAAGAACAGATATTTTACTTTAGTAAAAGTAGCAAAAACAATGAAAAATACTCCATTAAAAGTATAAGTATTGCTTTCAAAATCTCAGTTAAGTAAAATTACAGAAGTATTGGCAGTAAAATGTACTTTAAATATCCAACTTTCAAATACTAATTATACAAAATGTCCCCATTTAGTGTTTTGTATTATACAGTTTATGTTAAGTGTTTTCTGTTATATTTATAATATATATATATATATATACATACTATTGGAATATTAATAGCGATTCATTCATTATATTTTCAGGGTAGCTAAATTTGAACAACTTAAACTGTTGGGTAGTTTAATCTATAACAATGAATATCTTATAAACAGTTTTCTTACGTATAAAATATTGATTCGAAAGTAGCTAACTATAGACGTGAAATAAATGTTGTGCAAAAAGTAAAAAGTGAAACATTTCCCTCCGAAATGTGATGAAGTAAAAGTAGAAAATAACATCAAATGGAAGTAATGAAGTAAAGTACAAGTACCTCAAAATCGTACTTAAATACAGCACTTCAGTAAATGTATTTAATTACATTTCATCACTGCATTTATAGCATTTGTAGCACTCATGCTACAAATGCTATAAATGCTACAAATGCTACAAATGCTGCAAATGCTATAAATGCTACAAATGCTGCAAATACTATAAATGCTACAAATGCTGCAAATGCTATAAATGCTACAAATACTACAAATGCTATAAATGCTATAAATGCCACAAATGCTATAAATGTTACAAATGCTATAAATGCTACAAATGCTACAAATGCTATAAATGCTACAAATGCTGCAAATACTATAAATGCTACAAATGCTGCAAATGCTATAAATGCTACAAATACTACAAATGCTATAAATGCTATAAATGCCACAAATGCTATAAATGTTACAAATGCTATAAATGCTACAAATGCTACAAATGCTATAAATGCTATAAATGCTACAAATGCTACAAATGTTATAAATGCTACAATTGCTACAAATACTATAAATGCTACAAATGCTACAAATGCTATAAGTGCTACAAATGCTACAAATGCTATAAATGCTACAAATGCTATAAATGCTACAAATGCTACAAATGCTATAAATGCTACAAATGCCACAAATGCTGCAAATGCTATAAGTGCTACAAATGCTACAAATGCTATAAATGCTACAAATGCTATAAATGCTACAAATGCTACAAATGCTATAAATGCTATAAATGCTACAAATGCTATAAATGCTACAAATGCTACAAATGCTACAAATGCTATAAATGCTATAAATGCTGCAAATGCTATAAGTGCTACAAATGCTACAAATGCTATAAATGCTACAAATACTACAAATGCTATAAATGCTATAAATGCCACAAATGCCATAAATGTTACAAATGCTACAAATGCTATAAATGCTACAAATGCTACAAATGCTATAAATGCTATAAATGCTACAAATGCTATAAATGCTACAAATGCTACAAATGCTACAAATGCTATAAATGCTATAAATGCTGCAAATGCTATAAGTGCTACAAATGCTACAAATGCTATAAATGCTACAAATACTACAAATGCTATAAATGCTATAAATGCCACAAATGCCATAAATGCTACAAATGCTACAAATGCTACAAATGCTATCTATGAAGTCATGTTTTACTGATATTTTTAAGTCTCAAGACGATCCAGGACACGAAGATAAGATAAGATAAGATAAGATAAGATAAGATAAGATAAGATAAGATAACTTAATTGTCTGTCACAAAGTAACAAAGTTTCCTTTGACAAGGTTGAACAATACACATTTAAAACACATTTCAAAACACACATACAGTTAAAACTACAGCTGACAAGAACAATATTAAACAGTTCAGAGTAAAGTGCCTGTTTGAAAATGAAATGAAACTATATGTTTGTGACACGTTTTCACGTCTTCAGTAGGAACTAAAAGGCTCAGAGCTGAGACACACAGAGTAGAGAGGGAGGAAAGTATTGAGAGACGGACCAACAACAGACAGACTTTGGACCAAATACACACAAAGATACTTACAAACATCTTCATCCTCACATATAACGACATAAACATGTTATACAGACCATAAGACACAACACATAACACAAGTAAATAAGAATATAAGTCTAAGTACAAATAAATAAATGAAAAATAGCCATAAAAGAATTCCTTCTTCTTAAATTATCATGTCTTTGATCTTCTTGTGAGAATTTTGAATATAAGAAAATACAGAATAAAACCAGCCTCGTCCTTTAATCTGTAAACTATGAGGTTAAAGCCGGAATTTCAAAATAAAAGTGAGAATTTCCAGAACAAAGTGTGAATTCTGGATAAAAGACCAGAATCTTTGAGACCTTTCACATGATGTAACATCAAACATTTAACTTACTGCAGCAAACAAACACATTTGTAGTTTTTTTTAGATTTTTTACCTGCACACATATACAACAACATATAAACCAGATAATATCATATATTTCACATGTTTTTACTGTTAATTTCTATATTTATCTTTTTTATGATTACGTTACTTATGGTATTTATTTATTTATTTTTTAATTTCTTCTCTTACTTTGTATGAATGTCTTATATTCTCCCTTATTTTGACTGGAAAATTCCTTGTATGTGCAAACCTGCTGACAATAAACCTGATTCTGATCCTGATGATAGAAATAAAACAGATGTGACAGAAGAAGTCAAATAACATAATCTAATCTAATAATAATAGAAAAAAACAAATAAACAAACAAAGTGGAAAAAATACTGAACTAACAAACACAACATGATGCAACAAAATACAACGAAAAACAGAGTTCACAGATTAAATCAGACATTAAAGCTTTGTACAAAAAAAACATTTTTATCATTTATTAATGGAAAACAAATGATAATATTTCACTTTGTTCCCTTTTTTCTTTCCTCTTTGTTATTTCATCCATCAGTTTGATGCGTTCACACTCAGTTCTGCTTTCAGTTCTTGTTTCGTGTCTGTGGAAACTTTAATCAGAGTTGCAACACTTTCAGTATCTGAATAAGAAAACCAGCTGACTGTCACGTACCCATCATTCCTCTCTGCTCATGTGTTCTATTATTCACTGTTTCTGGGTACTAAGTGTCATTATAAAGTACAGAAAACAGCTGTTATTCCCCTCTAAAAATTAACATGTATTTATACTAAAGTTGTACAAAAGTGACCACAGAAGATTTAGGAGTTAGTAGGTTTTTTTTTTTCAGATTTATGATTCTACTGTTATGAATCAGCCTCTAAA
The DNA here is from genome assembly GCF_910596095.1 of Thunnus maccoyii. NCBI lineage: Eukaryota > Metazoa > Chordata > Actinopteri > Scombriformes > Scombridae > Thunnus > Thunnus maccoyii. The sequence goes on from NC_056546.1 coordinate 1,512,667, forward strand.
TATAATCTCTCACCATGGCAGCCGCTGATTCAGATGTTGTTTTTCTGACTTTATGTGAATGAAAATGTGCAAAATGTGCAAATTCACCCTGATGTACATTTCAAAATATCACCGTCCAGGTCACAAAAATCAAGTTTAAAGGGAATAAAAATCATTTTCTGATGTTTTTAGACCGATAATACTAATACTATTACTACTACTACAGTACTACTACAGTACTACAGTACTACAGTATTAGTAGCAGTAGTAGTTGTAGTAACAGTATTAGTATTAATAGCAGTAGTAATTGTAGTAACAGTAGTAGTACTAGTAGTATTAGTAGTAGTAACAGTATTAGTAGCAGTACCAGTAGTAATTGTAGTAATAGTAATAGTATTAGTAGTAGTATTAGTAGTATCAGTAGTAGTATTAGTAGTAGTATTAGCTGTAGTATTAGTATTAGTATTAGTATTAATAGTATTAGTAGTAGTATTAGTTATAGTAGTAGTAGTATCAGTAGTAGTATTAGTAGCAGTATTAGCTGTAGTATTAGTATTAGTATTAGTATTAGTATTAGTATTAGTATTAGTATTAGTAGTATCAGTAGTAGTATTAATTGTAGTAGTAGTTGTAGTAGTAGTAGTATCAGTAGTAGTATCAGTAGTAGTATTAGTTATAATAGTAGTTGTATCAGTGGTACTACGGACAGCAGGGGGCGTCAGGGACACTTTCAGACTCTGCAGGACTGAACACAGCAGCACTGATTGGAACCACAGAGGAGAAAAAAATGAAGAGCTCTCACTCTGCTTCTGTATCTGGAGACCAAAAACTATTCATCTTTTCTCCCCGCAGAGAAGTTGTCATCGGAAAACAAAAACTGCAGACACACTTTCTATGATTTTAAAGGGGAAATCTCCCAAAACTTTCCTGTTTCAATCTTTTTTTTTTATCATTCAACAAACTTTTTGATTACAGCTTTTTGTACCTGCTCATATTGTTTTAGTGTGTAACATATATATTTGTCCCATAATACAAACAGTATGATTTGGGGGTTTTTTTGGAACATGAAAGTCAATGTGTGAACAGAAATTCATTCATTCATATTTTGACAGAGTAAGCTCAACTCAAAGTCCACTTACTAGGTTTTTCCAACATCTGAGAGTCGTCATCTGTGGACAGACTCGGCTCAGTGGTCGACCATCAGATGTGGTTGAAAACTCTGGAAAACTCTCAGGAAAAAGCTCGTAAGTGGACCTTGAGAAAATTAACTTTCATGCTCGTTTGTAAAATCACACAAATTTCATTGAAATGCAGCTGACGACAACTTGATGCCACAAAGACTTCAGAAGAGGTGAAATATTTTGTGTTTTCTGTATTTTTATGTCATAAGAAGAAGGAACATGTAATGATTCTGGAAACACTGACGTCATGAATCCCTGCAGATATGAAGAACTGAAGCTGTACAGACTGACAGTTACACCTGGAGGTGAACAGGAAGTAAACACCTTTACTCGAAAAGTTCACAGACTCACATCAGCAGAACATTTTGAAAACCAGCGGTGGAAAGTAACTAAATACATTTACTCAAGTTCTATACTTAAGTACAGTTTTGAGGTACTTGTACTATATTATAGTATTTCCATGTGATGCTACTTTCTACATTTCAGAGGGAAATATTGTACTTTCTACTCCACTACATTTATTTGACAGCTTTAGTTACTTTTCAGATGAAGATTTGACACAATGGATAATATAACAAGCTTTTAAAATACAACACATTGTTAAAGATGAAACCAGTGGTTTCCAACCTTTTTGTCTTTTGACGTCTTACAAAAAGCAGTGTGTAGTCGGGGTCACATTTCACATGTCTATGAGTTGTTAACAGCTCCACCAAATAGTGATTTTTCCCTCTAAACTTCTCACATGCTTTCATTTCAATAAATGTTCAAATGATCCAATATTTCAGCAAAAATCAAAGATTAGAGAAAAAGTCCAAAAACTGAAAACAGATTTGTGTATCAGAACTTTGTTTTTTCTTCTTTCCTCTCCCATTAATCATCTCACCACCCCTCAGATTTATCTGCTGACCCTTTGGAGGGGCCCGACCCCTAGGTTGGGAACCACTGGACTAAACTAGCTAACTGTATATAAAGTAGTGTAAACTAGCTCCACCTCCAGCAGCTACAACAGTAACATGCTGCTCTAACACTGATGCTTCACTATTAATAATCTAATGATGTCATATATAATAATATATCAGTCAGAGGGACCAAACCACTACTTTTACTGCAATACTTTAACTACATCAAGCTCATAATACTTATGTACTTTTACTGCAATACTTTAACTACATCAAGCTCATAATACTTATGTACTTTTACTGCAATACTTTAACTACATCAAGCTCATAATACTTATGTACTTTTACTGCAATACTTTAACTACATCAAGCTCATAATACTTATGTACTTTTACTGCAATACTTTAACTACATCAAGCTCATAATACTTATGTACTTTTACTGCAATACTTTAACTACATCAAGCTCATAATACTTAGTCAGCCAGACTGATATCCCAAAACTTTAATGATTATTAATCATTTTCTGATGAGTCATCAGATCTGCAGTTATATTTAATAGGTCATCAATAAAAAATAATTAAAGCCGCAGTTATAAATGTTATTAAATTATTAATAAATAGATTTTCTTTCTTGCTTTATGTCTAAGAGCAGCAGGAATTTCATTGTATGACAATCTGAGGTGAAACTTGATTATCTGAGTTCTGCCTGTTATATGGAGGCTGTGTGTTAGAGACGTATATGAGTTTATAGTAAATTATCTTCTGCGCACAAGATAAACAATTATCACCTTTTGGGACTTAAGGGGCTCCGTATATTTGTGATATATTGGCTACACACATAAAACTGACTCAAAGCACTCCGCACCTACCGTTGCCTGGTTCGGTGATTAGTTCTGGACTACAGAGTGATCCCTCCCGGCGGCTACAGACGATCTCTGCTCGGCTGGTATTTGCTCTCCTCCATCATCAAACAGACAAACCGCAGAGCGACCGAGCGGCCAGCGGCGGAGTACGACGCTGAAAATATCACCAACAACGGGGGGGGAAATTACGCTTTTCTGTCGCGTTCTTCTGGTGGGAATTTGGACTTGAGCAGCTACGATGAAATAGTGTCGTGAGGAGCGCCACGTCCACGGGAGACATCAGATAAAGACGAAGAAGAAAGGTGAGGCAAAAAAATCCAAAACTTCATTCCCAAAGCCGACTTCTGGGCTCCGTGTATCTGCTGGAACAAACGCACTCACTTGGGTTGGGAAAGCTTCGTGTTTACCGTTTGTCGAGTTTTAAACTGCGGTTGCGTTTTAAACTTTATATCGCGGATGTGTTTTAAAGTAGTGTGTCTGTGTGAATCTTACATAAGTTAGTATATAATAGAGTTGTGGAAATAAGTCTCCAAAAACAGTCAGGAGTTCGGTGAACAGATTGTGTGTGTGTGTGTGTGTGTGTGTGTGTGTGTGTGTGTGTGTGTGTGTGTGTGTGTGTGTGTGTGTTGGCGCCAGGAGATAGACGGATCCTTCTGGCTGCTGCTGCTGTCGTGGAAAAAAAAAAAGTTTGCTTCACCTTTGCTGAAGCACAAAATTGAACTGTTTGTGTTTTTAAAACCACATAAACACATCCGCACTAATCACCTATAAGTTAATTGACAAGAAAAAATGATATTTCTTACTTTTATTACGTCTTTTTTTGGGAATATACGAAGCTAACTCTTGTTAGCCACATTCCTCGGTGAGCTAACTCCGCTGCATAGTTTACATACATCTGCTACCAAGATACGCTCTCTCCTCATTATCAAACCATGTTACATTTGACTATATTTTGATTAGTTTAACATGAAGTAGTCATATATTTCTGGCTGAAATTGGTAGATACAAGTAGGGCTGTGCAATATATTGATATTACACCGTAATATCGTGATATGAGACTAGATATCTTATTAGATTTCGGGTCGTAATATCGTGATATGGCATAAGTGTCTTTTCCTGGTTTTAAAGGTGTTATTACAGTAAAGTGAGACTATTTTAGCTGTTATTACTTGGTCATTATATCCACATTACTGTGTAATAACTGTGTAATCACAACAATATAGTTGTAATAGTGATATCGAGGTATTTGGTCTAAAATATCGCGATATTAGAGTTTGTCCTCGTTGCTTAGATACGAGCTAACGGTGAAGTTATTAGCAGTTAGCGTCTTTAGCTTTCCAGTTTATTGTTGTCAAAGATAAATATATATTTACTCTAGAAAGTTTGTTTTAATCATCTGTGAATGATTCTGGTGTTTTTATTACGTCAATTCAGTTTCCTTCATTAAAGTATCTGTAGACTGTGTTGTTGTTAAGGCAACTGAGCAAACTTTGCCTGGATATGAACTATTTACCAGCTTGAGTTTTATGTTTTTTTTAATAGCAGTTAAATTGACTTGCAAGTTTTTTTTTTCAGAGATTATCAGTTTATTTCAGTTTTTTAATCTTTGTGACCGGCCAGCTTGTCTTGATTACCTGCAGCTAAATTGTTTATTCCGTCATTGCTTCGCTTCACATTTTCTGGATCTGTTGCTGACTTTTGGCTGATGTCGTCTCTTCTTTGACTGTTGATTTCTGAGATAAACAGTTAAATTAATAGACAACTAAAGAGAAAACACAAGCTGGTTCTCTGCCTGCCATGTGGCCTTTGTTTGTTATTTTGGCGGTGTGTCCGCATTCAGTCGTTTCACTTAACAGACTGAATAAAGTTTAAAGGACGAGTTCACAATATTTCCAGTCAAAGAGGTTTTTCCTCGCTGTAATCATTCCTCCTGTTCATACTGGATATTAAAAGATCCTTCAAATGTGCTTTCAATGGAAGTGATGGAGGCCAAAACCCACAGTGTGTCCACACAGTCATTTAAAAGTAGATGTGAAGCTTCTATTCAGCTTCATCAGTCTGAGTTAGTCATATCAAGTGGATATCTGACACATTTACAGTCTTTTTAGCATCAAATTCCCTCTTTGTGTTTCCTCGGACAGTGTTTCCCTGTTGAGCTGCAGGTGGAAGTATAGTAACAAAAAGAGGAACTTATATTGTAAGGTCATGATGAAGGGATCCTCTAATGGTCAGTATGAACAGGAGGAACGATTACAGCAAGAAAAACAGCTTTAATGTTCATTTCAAATTCATTAATCGACTGATCGTTACATGTCGAGGATCAACAAAACAACTGAAAACAAAAGCTGAACTTTATTGTTTCTCTCTCTCTCCTTTTATTATATATATTTATAAATCAGCCTGTGTGTCGTACATCTCCTCTATGATAAAGACAAAGAACATCAAGCAAAAGTCAAAAAAATCAATAAATATACTTGCAGGTTAAAAAGGCTTTTTTAAATGTTCTGCTGCTCTCAGGTGGAGTGAAGGTCAGCTGGGTGTTAGTTCATGTATCTAACATCAGGTAAAGAGTCGCAGCATCATCTGATGTTGTTTGATCGGAGGCTCTGTGGTTATTATTATTCAGGCCACAGACTGTTCCTTTAACGTCAGCTGTTTTTATTTCAAGCAAAAAGGTCAAATTTTTTCACTTTTTTTTATTTTTTTTTTTATTTTTTGAGTTTTGAATGTTTCTGAATGTTCCAGATAAGCAGCTGAACTAATGTAACCTCAGCGTTTGTGTGTGTCGTCTCGGCTCTCATGACTGCAGCTCCTCTTTAATATAAACCAGGAGTTCACTCATTAACTCCAAACAATCCAAACAGCTGCTTCACTCCCCACAACTAACGCTTATCCTCATTATCTATGGAGCTTATCATCACTTTACTGATGAATAAATTAATAATTTGATCAATGAAATGATAGAAAATAAAGACAGAGTCCAGAGTCTTCTGACATCCGACTGACTGTCCAAAACATTGAAAAAATATTTAACAGTGTGAAAAGGGCTTTAACGAGTAACGAGTTGTCTGTCGGGACTCATCGTCGCAGCTCAAGTCAAACGTTTTTCCGTCCTGCTTGAAAAGTTTTGTTTTTGAATGTATGTCGACATTTGTTAGTCAGTCAGTTAAAGGTCTGTCAGGTGAATGAATGAACGTTTAAACAGGTTTATGATTGTTTGTGTTCATACTGACCATCAGAAGATCCTTTTCTAACACAATTCAGTCCTTTTTCTCTTCAAGTTAATGAGGCTTCAGCACTCTGAGTTACACAGATGAAGATGGTTTATTCCAAAAGTCTAATCATTTTCATTAGTGACTTAATCTGGTGAATATTTTCTCTAATTAATTGTAAAATATTTTGGACAAAATCTTAAAGCTCTGAGTCAAGAGCAGCTGTGCAGCTTTTCATCTAAAAGACTTCTTCAGTTTAAAACGTCCAGTTTCTCTCGACTGACGACCTGATGACAACAACAAGACGGCTGGAAGAAGGTCATGTTTGGCATTCTTGCTTAAAAATGACCAAAATGATAGAAATCTATAATAATCGGTTATGACATAACTGACTAATCATCTAGCAGCTCTAGAAAGATGAGAACTCCAGCAACACTCGTAGTACCGGCGTCTCGGTCACGACCCTGATGAAGATGAAGGCCACAAGTGTTGCTGCAGTTCTCATCTTCCTCCGTGCACCTTGGAAGTAGGTGAAGTTGTGCCAGAGACCTTTATTTACTCTGCATCTAATCACTGCAGCTCTTCACGACCTTTTAACTGACTAGTGTTTAATACATTAATTATAAAACCGTCACTCACGTCAGAGACTGTTCCTGTAAACTTTGTGAAAAGTTGAGAAACTTTTCCACAAACGGTGAACGGGAGCAACACCTTTTTATGTGAAACAGAAAAACTTGAATTGATTCCTGCAGAAAACAAATAAACAAACAGTAAACAACCACATATGTAAAGCGTGTTTGGTTACAGACGACTTTGTCCCTTTTTTTTTTTTTTAGAGCAGCGTTTATTATAAAGCAGTTCACTCCTGTACATCGAGTCCTTACTTTTCTCCTCCTCCTCCTCCCTCCTCATGACGAAGAGGGGAAGGGGCTTAAAGGGGGATGGAGGGAGAAATAATAATAATAAAAAAAAAAGAAGTTAGAATTGAAAATCTAGTATTATCCACATGCCAGACAGCTGTACATTCCACAGCCAAGCCCGGGATCTCTGTTACCGAAATAACAGACTGACTGACTGACAGCGGGCGAGCCAGCAAGGCCACAACAACAGAGAGAGAGAGAGAGAGAGAGAGAGAGAGAGATGATTGAGATGGTATTGTTTTAAAAGAGAAATAAGAAGATGTAAAGTTAAAGGACGGTCGACCTCCTGCAGAGCAGCAGCAGATTTATTTCTTTTCATCGCCTCTTTCTTCTCTAATGCAGCGCTGCAACCAACAATTATTGATTAATAACCCCGTTATAACTTCTTACATCCAAATGCAACGTCTTTTAAATGTCTGGTTTCCTCTGATCGACAGTCAGAGTTTCAGTTTACTGTCATAAACGACACAGAAAAGCTTCATATCGTCATATTTGAGACGCTGCAACCAGCAAATATTTGATTTTTTTTTTTTGCTTAAACAATGACTGAAATGATTATTAGATTATCAGAAAAGCCGTCAATCGTTACAGCTCTACCTTTTTAAAGTCTGTCCTATCACCTATTAATCTGACCTATTGTTTTATTGATTAATCAGCCAGCTGTTTGCTCTACAGATTATCAGGAAAATATTGATAGAAAAGTTCCTGAAGCCCGAGAGACGACGTCTTCACACGTCTGAAGATATTCTGTCACAGAAGACTAAAGAAACACATCTGAGAAGCTAAAACCAGAGAATTTTGACGTTTTTCTGTTTAAAAATTGACTCGGCAGTGAACCGATTATCAAAATAGTTGCTGATCAATTTTCTGTTAATCGACTAATCAGCAAATCTTTGCAGCTCTACTGTGACCAGACACACGTTTCATGTTGTTCTTGGTGCTGTGAGTCATATGAATGCTGAATATTATCACATAGAAACATAAAACTGCAGTATTAATCCAGCCTATAAACTGATACAGGATATTGATCGGTGACATATTGATATTGTAAGTCTGTGTTGGAGGGACGTCGTGTTATCTGTCCTCCCACTCAGTGATGAGTCTGCGGTGTCGCTCCGTCTCTTCGGATCTATTCTTATAAAATGACACCAGTCCTCTGTACTGGGACCACACCAGTCTCCAGGAAAAGACCAGTTAATGCTGGTGGAGTGTGGCGGTCCAGCTGCGATCCTCCTCGCCTTCAGGAGCTCGTGATGTTCATTTTTTAATCATTTGGTCTTTAAATAAAATCAGTTTCCTAAAGTGCAAAGTCACACATGACAAAGAGAAGCAGCTGCTTATGATTCATGTCTTCTGCAGCTTATATCATCATACTGGAATCATACTGGAATCATACTGGAATCGTACTGGACGTGGATCCTCTGGTTGTAAAGTCACTTTAATGTGAGCTGATAATGTGGCAACACATCCATTAACTGGTAACTAACTGGTACATTTTTTTAATTAAAGTTGTGATGTGGCGTTTGTTTGTGAGAGTCGTCCAGCAGTCGGTGATCAGAGCTAGCTTGTCTGCTCTGGTTAGCTTGACTTTTAGCTCTCGATGGGCGTAACGTACTCGGGTTCGAGGTCAAACCCTCGCCGTCTACCTCACTGATTGGGCACACCAGCTGGGTGATAGCCTGATAACACATAGTTAACACCATGTGTTGTTATTACAGATAGACTAAAGGATTAGCATGCTAGGCTAACAGTCCATCAGCCGTGTGACGTCTTTCAGAGCACGCAAACATCGTAAACATGCGTGTCACCTGCCCAGCACGCTGCTGTTACACCAGAGACACCGCAGCTACGCTCTACTTTAATACAGTCTATATGCTAATGATGCTAGCCATGCTAACTAGCTGCTAGCCGCCGTGCAGGCTGGTCAAATGCATCTGTCGTGTTACTGTGTATCTGTGGGTTGCTGCTCCTGTCAGTGTCGATAAATGTGTGTTTTTAAAAGTTAAGTCGAGACGTTTGAAGTAACGAGTTCAGTCCCTGAGCCTGGTACGTATCTTCATCTAAACAGTTTCTATCAGACTCTTGTTTTACTCCTTTTATTCCAGTGAAACAACCTTTTATTGTCTCTACTGATCTGTTACTGCGGCTGAAAGCAAAAATATCAAACGTGATCATGACAGAAGTACAGAATGAATCAATCAGAAGGAGCAGCGTGTATTTCACCTGCAGGCTCCGTCTGCTGTCGACCTCATTTTTGTTTTGTTGCTTTATTTTCTAACATCTGTTTCTCCCCTTTATTCACATTCTCTCTCCTTTTTGTCTTTTAATTTTAGTTCACTTTGTTTTGGCTCTTTTATTAGAACCAGTATCAGAAATAACTTACAAAAGCTGTGATTTAGAAAAAAAATTCAATTTAGAAAATGTTTTTTTTTTGAAAGGTTGATGAGGGTATTTACTTTTTTTTTCCTTCTGCAGTCTTGACCTCCAAGATCTCTTTTTCCTTCTCCGTTTCTTTTCTTCCTTTCTCTCCGTTCCTCTCCTCGGCTCTCAGTTTTCTCTCCCCTGGGAGTGTTTCTCGGGAGGCTGAGCTCGGGGATCTCTCTCTCTCTCTCTCGTTTCTCTGCTCTATTTCTATCCCTCTCTTCCTTTTCTCTGCCCTCCTCCTCCTCCTCCTCCTCCTCCTCCTCCATTTCTTCTTTTCTTCCCTCCTCCACCTCTCTCTCTCTCCTGGAGTGTCTCCAGTCTCGGAGGCTGAGGATCAGATTACTCAGGGAGTCTCGGAGGCTCTCTGGCGAGGTGGCATTGGTGGTGGTGGTGGAGGTGGAGGAGGAGGGATGGAGGGGAGGAGGAGGGAGGGAGGGAGGGAGGGGAGGAGGAAGGAGATCAGGTTTCACATCTCCAGCGCTCTCCTCTGTCTGCCTCGCCTCCCTCCCTCCCTCCCTCCCTCCTCCTCCCCCGGCGGCCTGGAGACAGAGTGGCTGAGCCGGGGAGGAAAACATGCAAACCTCCCCTCTCCTCCTCCTCCTCCTCCCTCTCCTCCTCCCCTCTCCTCCTCCTCCTCCTCCTCCTCCTCCATACGTCCAGCCTCTCTGCTGCAGCACAGCAGATAAATAAAGGCAGTAAATGGGGAGCTGAGCACACAGAGGGACGATTCTTCACCTCCTTCACCTCCCCCCCCTCCTCCTCCTCCTCCTCCTCCTCCTCCTCCTCCATCCCTGCAGAGATATTTTATATCCTGCGCTGTGTGTTTTCATTCTCCTGGATGTGTGGCAAAGGTGAAACAGCTTCAGGGAGACTTTTTTTTTTTTTTTTTTGGGTTTCTTGAGACGACCAAACCCGGACTCAGAAACCAGTTAAATGTGTCGCTGGAAGTGGAAGCGAAGAGGTGGAAGCAGTGGGAACCAGTTTGACTCTACTGGCTCCAGCAGCAGCAGCAGGAGTAGTTAATAGGTGTTAACTGGTTTTGTGTTTTGTTTATTTTTGGCTATTTTTAATGCTCTGTTCTTGGCGTTGACTCTGGAAAAAATGATATTTTTGTGCCCCTCGTGAGATTAACTGGTCAACTCCTCAAGAACTCTACTTGTAATATATTTATATTTATTTATATATATATTTATATAAGATTCAAAGTGCCGGAATATCTATAAATGTACTTTTTTGCTCTATAAAATGTCAGAAAATAGTAAAAACACGTCCCTGAACATCACTAAACTAAACACTTCAAATTTATAACGTCATGAAACAGAAAAGCAGCAAATCCTCCACGTTTTTGGACATTTTACCATAAAAACTGACTCATCGTTTCATCTGCAAAACATCCCTATAATCTATATAATATATATACCATTCTATTAAACACACAATAATGAAAAAACATCAATATTTCCTTTAGTTTATGTACCAGCAGCTCTAACAGTGGTGATCAGGTTATCACTGTGTGTGTCGTTTTAATGTGGAATAATTACATATTATAGCTTTAAGGTGAGAACAGATCAGCTGTTTTACTGTCACTGCTTCCTACTTTAGTGAGATTATTATTAGAGCAGAATATTAATCTTACAACTATGAAGACAGTTTAGTTTTTCTCTCCTCTGACTCGAGCTGAAGGTCGAAGTCGCCTCCATGTTGCTCCTCTCCAGCGACTCCAGTTGTCCTTTTTGTAATGGTATTGATCTCTGCTTTAAATACACCCAGCCCATCCCGGTGAATAATTCAGATCGCCTCCCCACAGTGGCAGCAGAGCGTTCCTGCTCGGCTCCACGGCGTTCCCTGATTCTAATGGAGGAAGTGAGTCTGGCTTTATTTCAGGCCAAAGGGGCAGTGAAACACACTACCTGCCCCCCCCACCACCAAAAAAAAAAAAGTTTAAAAACCTGAAAGGTTCAACAAACCGCAGGACTGGAATCAGATCTTTTATAGCAAATTCACAACAAGGCTTCTCTCTTTTCCTTCACAAACGAAACCGCATCACACAGCAGAACAATGAGTCGTAGTAGTTCAGTAGTAAATAACCAGCAGTGAGATTTATTTACTCTGTTCCTTCTTATTACACGACGTCATCTTCTTCTCTGTTTTTACAGCATTTTGCACATTAAATCTGCTAAATAACATTCAAGAATCCTGATCTGTTGCTGAATCCTGTTCTCTTAAAGATGCAACCTGGAGTCTGTCGGCTGATTATTTTAATAATTATTCTCTCAGTCAGTTGTTAAACCTTAATTCCAGCTTCTCAATTAAGATTTTGTGCTTTTCTTTGTCTAATGTGATGCTAAACGTTAGCTTGATGACATCACGTCTGGCTTTAGGAAATGATCACCAACCTGCAGAGTTTCTGACCTCTAGTAGCACAGCGGAGCAGTTTGTTATGCTAATAGTTTAGCAACAAGACCGCCAGGCCGTAACCATGGATACAGGGGTGCAACTAATCATTATTTCACTGTTTCACTGTTTTCAGTCGTTTTTACAGACCAGAGATTCAGTTTATTATCATATTTGACACAAACTGAACATGTTTGTTAAAGCAGCAGGACTCACAGGGCAGATTCATTATATTATACAGATGTATAGATAGAAATATACACTTAGATAAAGTCATGGATGAAACATGAAGTGTTTGCACAAATATTCAGGTGCAAGACAAAAAAAATATTCCACTGCAGGACCCAAAGGAGAAACGTCTGCACACTATTAGGCTCCAAATAAATGAGTTTAATTCCCCCTTTTTTTGTTCTCTTTTCTGTCCTCAGGCCTGATGAAGCTCATGTAGATCAAAAACGTCTCCTTGATCATGTAGATCAAGAGAATTAAAGTATTTATCTGGAGCTTTAACAGTGTGCAGACCTTTTCTCCCCCTTTGTGCCCCCCAACAAAACACAAAACCTCCCATCAAACCAATAAAATGTTTTGTTGTTGGTTATTGAGAAGTTTCTCACTGCTGCAGCAGCTCAACAAGAATCTTCCTTTTCTGACTTTTTCAACGTTGACTTTTTGCTTCAGATGTGACGGATCAGTCTGAGCTTTAACTCCTCAAACCTCATTGTTAGCAGAGAAGACTAGAACGGACCTCTTACCCCTAAATTCCACCGGGCTCTGGCTCTGACGCGGGTGCAGGAGCTGATCGCGGCCGCTCTGGTCAATGTATCCGATTCCATCGGGCGCCGTGGCGCATTTCAGAAGCGTCCCAGAAGCGGCTCTCCGCTCCGCTGCGTTAAAGATAGGCGCCTCGTTTATTTTTTTTACGGAGGCCGCGTCAAGCAGCACAGAGCTGATGGAGCTGGGCAGGAAGTCAGACACAGAAACAGCATTGAGCATCCGGTCAATTTTCAAAATAAAACACCCCGTGCAGACTCCTGGTCATATATCAACAATAAATACAATTAAAACAGACGAATAAAGAAACTGTTTAACTACGTAGCCTAATTAATCATAGAAGCACAAAGATCAAGTAAAATGACCAAATCAATGAAAACTGGGCAGTTTAGTTGCCCTGCTACTGCAGTAATTACGGTAGCCTTAAGGCACTCCGTAAGCTTTGACTAGGCTGCTGTAATTACTGTAGTAGGAGTGCAACTGACTTTATACGGCGGAAGGCTTCCCCGCAGTGAAGACGCTCCGCTTCTGACACGCTCCCGCTGGAATAGGGCGCCATGCAGAAGATGGAGCAAAACCGCGTCGGAGCGGGAACGCCGCACACACGCGTCCGGTGGAATCCCGGGGTTACACTTTTAAATGGACTTTTTTTTAAACAAGTCGCTTGTCTGTTTATTCAATTCAACAACATGTTCTTATGTTTAAATGACTGATATCAGCTGCTAATGTCATAAATCCCATAAAGGAAATCTGGCTCGTAGAAAACATCTTCATGTGTTTAGACGTCTTTGACGGACAATAATCCTCCGGCCTGATAGCTGCACTGATCCCTCTGAAGTGACTGTGGCCCCCCTGACCTCCATCCTGACCTCTGACCCCCCCCTGACTCCTCCTCCTCCTCCTCCTCCTCCCTGACCTCCCTGCTCGCCACTAACAGAGCTGTCTGCTCTCCGCCCGGATGAAACCGTCTGAACGGCGGCGTTAGAGGGTGTAAAGTAGTTTTTAGACATGACAGGACAGTCACGTGTTGTTTTTAGCTCGAGTGAACTATCGGATGAATTAGCATAACATTAACTTTGAGCTTTTCCTCGAGCACCATCATCTGGTCAAGATTTGTCCAATACTTTGGTTCAGAGCTGTTGTTCGGTCTATAAAATACCAGAAACAGTGAAGAAAAGCTAAAGTTGATGTCATCAAATTGCCTGTTTTTGTTCAAACAACTGTCCAACAATCCAAACATATTGAATTTATATCCAACCACACCAAAAATAGAAACAAATCCTCACAAAACACTGAGCTGGAACTGGGAAATGTTTGTTAGTTTTACTTTAAAAATGACTTCAAAGATGAATCAACTGTTATGTTTGTGTTGCTGACTGATCGGCCTCAGCTGTACTCTGTGTTTACTGCTAATCACAGAATGTTAGCATGCTGACGCTAGCATTTAGCTCACCAGTTTTCTAAGAGAAATTTGATGCGATGGCAGGTTTTTATCAAAGTTTATTGTGTCTGATGTTTTGGTTGCACGTCGACTATGATGCAGATCATTTTTAAAGTTGCAGCATGAAGGTTTGATTCACTGTAAATGTGATGTGAAGTTGTTGGAGGGCAGCTGTCAGTTAGCCTGAATGTTCTTAGCTTGTGTGTTTTGAGGTTAAATGCTTGATCAATATAACTGACTGCTGTTAAACCTGTTAAACTGTTCAGTCAGTAATCTGCTGCTTATACAAGCTCAGCTGAGAGTTTCAGATCAGCTTAAAGCAGGTTTTAACATATTAGTGTTAAATGCTTTCACTTAGTTTACATTTCCTTTTATAGTTCAGTTGGTTTGACTTCCTGTCCTTCTGGTAGTTACAAAAAGTTATTGAACATTAAAAATTGTTGACATTTTGTTCATGAATGACCAGTGTCTGATTCTAAATATCTTGTTGTTTAGTTTCTGGTGAAATTGACCCTTTAAACTAGAACAACAGTTTATAAGACGGTAAAGTTTCTGAACTGTTTGTATGAATCTAAACGTTTTCAGACCTCCTGTTAGTGTCGGTTAACAACAGTCATTTGGAGTCGGTGTAGTTTTGTGCTAAAGAAGCAGGAGGACGGGTTTCTGTGTGCAGCGGTAGGTGGTTTTTACAGAATATTCCTGGCTGCTCTGCAGGCTGCAGCCATGAGGAAACATCAGTCCAGCACACAAACCTCATCAGGCAGAGGACCAGGCTCGGTTTTCCCACTGTGCTCGGGCTCCTGTGAAGGCACCGCCCCCTCCCTACCCCCCCCACCCCCCCTCCGTCCCTCCCCCTCCTCCCTCCTCGTTTCTGGTCTTTAATTTCAATTAGCTTTGGCTGCTGGTTGACTTTGATGGCATTAGTCTCTCCTCCCAGCCTCCACACTTGTCCCTCTGCTCTCGTCTTCCTCTGTTGGTTTTGCGAAAGCCGCTGGGTTTAACTGCTGCGATCAGAATCTGAACGCTTCGTTTCCACTTCCTGCCCCAGCGTCCAGCCCGCTGTGCAATCGAACCGCCACACACACACACACACACACACACACACTGAACGCAGGCTCTGTTTGCCCTGCTGAGGCTGTTTATGGGGAAAATCTAGGTGGGCAGTCGCAACAGACAACAAGTTGAGTGACTGGATTCAGACAATCTCCAGATGTTTCCTCCAGTGACCAGTTACTGGTGTCTTTATAAGGCAGACGAAGTGATCGGAAACTGTGTTTACATATGACACTTAAATCCCAGACTTCCAATTAGAGCTGCAAGGATTAGCCAATTAAATCAATTAAGATGCCAACTATTTTAAAGGTTGATTAATTGTTTTTTTTAATGTCAAAATTCTCTGATTCCAGCTTGTTAAATGTGAATATTTTCTTTAGTCTCTATGACAGTAAACTGAAGATCTTTGAGTTGTTGACTGTTTGTCGGGACATTTTTGACTTTTAATGGACCAAACTAATTGATTAATGGAGAAAATAATCCACAGATGAATCGATAATGATAATAGAACACATGCAGCTCAGTTAGATGTGACGTGTCTTTCTGTTTGTCTCTCTCAATATTTGCGCACAATCAGGAAAAACTGGTTTTAATCATGCAAACAATCAACAGATTAATCCATAATGCAAACTGTCATTTATCCATTATTTAAACTAACTTATGCACAGCTGATATGTATATATATAAATATGTTTTTCTTTTAATCAGATCATAATTTTGATGTTGTAGCATTAGTTGAGCTACTGAACCAGTTTTCCCAGGTACCCCCCCCCCCCCCCCCCCCCCCCAGGTTGGGAATGAGGACAGGTGGTTTGTGTCGGTCGGACTGGGACCAGCAGACAGACGAACCCGCAGTGATACAGAGACGAGTCGTTCATTAGTCTGTGAAGCTTTTTTTTCTTTCCACTGCTGATAAGCGTCAGCTGAGCAGCAGCCAGTGTTTGTGCTGCTATAAGTCTCAGCTTGTATTTGTGTGTTTATGTACCGTCATGGCCTGCATACCTTCTCCCTGCCTGCCTTTTCCTTTCTGTCTTTCTTTCGTGACTGAGGACTGGTTTCACAGCTTTCCTGTCAGTCTGTGGTTTCACACCTTCATCTGACATGTCACTCAACACACAGGAATGTACATTTTAAAGGACCAGTGTGGAAGATTTTGTGGCATCCAGGGTTGAAGTTGCCCCGCCCTGCCCCCGCCCCCCGCCCCCCACCCCCGCCGCAAGCGTGTAGGAGAACCTGCGGTGGCCACGAAACTAAACGATAAACATGAAAGGCCCTACTGTAGAAACATGGCGGCTCTGTGGAAGAAGACCTGCTCCCTCTGTAGATAGAAAAGGCTCCTTCTAAGCTCATGAAAACATTCTTATGGATATTATTTTCCATTTCTGCCACGTCAAATTCTACACGCTGCACCTTCATCAGCTGCTGCTGGTTATAATGTGCTGCTCGCACCAACTTACAGTGTAGTTTTATCTCTGTGTGCATAAACGACTCGTAAATGTGCTGTTAGCCGTTAGCATCTTCTCTACAGCGTCTTCATCGGCCCTGTTTACACCTCCGATCACAAGCGGACAGCAGCTCTAAATACAGGTGTAAACGCACCCAAGACGCTTTGAGGACGGACTCGGAGGTGGTCTGGGCCACATGTGACCACATTCTTTCAGTAGTGTAAACGCAATGCATTCTGGGTCACATTGAAGGACGCCTACTAGACACACGACCCTCCGTCCAAAGCTGCTCAACTTGTTTGACAAGTTTGACAAGACACCGCTAAACAAGATAAACAAATAATTTTTTAATTAAAAACGTAACCCACGTCCTGTTTTTTGCTGTTTTTCTCGTTCCTCTAACCAGTTTCCCTCTTCAAATCGATCATTCAGTTTTTGCTTGTCTGTCTAAAAAAATATTTCAGAAGCTAAACGTTGCTGGATAGTTGATAACGACGGTTTTTAGTTTTGCTGCTCGATATAATGAGCTCAGGATTCATCAGGACGCTGCTTTGGACGTGTAAAAGAACATTAATTAAAACATTAGATCCTGACCGACGCTGTCGGTGTGACGGAGATTTAAATAATCAGTGAAGTTATGCTGCTGTGTCTTGTGTGTAAAAGCGTCCTGCGGAGAGATCGCTGCATAACGGTCCGGTTAATAACGAACGCATTTGATCTTTGAAAAACGGAAATGATGTCTGTGTTTATTTGCATATAGAGCGAGGAAGTGAGTCACATGTGGTCATTCGGGACGCATGTTAATGCCAACAAGGCCGTCGAGTTCTTGTCTGAAACACAACAGATTAGGACGCAGCGACGGCTGCCGGGCTACAAACCAACAATCAGACAAAACTCACTGTGATCGTCTGAATACAGAAGCCGCTGCCTCGTCCTCGTCGTCCTCGTCCTCGTCGTCCTCGTCCTCGTCCTCGTCATCCTCGTCGTGAGGTTGCAGAGCTGCAGGATGTCCTCTGAGATGCTCGTGTGTAGCTGTTGTGCTGCTGTGGTGGTTTAATTTCAGCTTAACAAAGCGTGCAGAGCTCCAGTTTATCAGCTCTCTGTTTAAAGAATTCTCAAACCTTTTGATAATCAGATATTTCAACGATAAATCAACGTATTTATGTGATCGATTACGTCATTCCAGCCCTAATAAATGTGGACTTATTAGAGTGGTGTCGTCTAGTCCTGTTTTTAGAGCCACCTGATCGTAATCTTTGAATCTGCTCATGAGATCAAAGCGTGCAGGAAACGTGTAGGTTTTAGAGAGAAAAACGGACTGCAGCGATGGCGCTTCTTCTGCTTCCTGTTTCCCCCCCGTCGCCGCTGCTCTCCCACACTCTGGTTTCAGAGAGCAGAAACGCTGCAGGACTCTCCGTCTCGCTCCGCCTGCATGTTAATGAATTTAGTATCAAACATTAGAAACACTGAATGCAATAAAAAATGTTTATTTAAGTGGTTTTTCTTCAGGCGAGTTAATTTTTACGACACTGTAAACAAACCATATTTGCATTTTTGGACACAAGTTTCCTCCATGAGAAGCTGAATCTGTTGTTCTTTTTCAGCGTGATGCTGTAATTCCACAGAAATCCATGATTTATGTTTTTGTGGCGTTTTTTCCTCCAAAGTGCGAAAACATGTAATTATGGTTATTAAGTGAAATATTATGTTTTATTTTAAATGGTGAACAGTGCATCAGCTCAGAAGTGACTCACATGTTCTCAGATCCATTATTTATTTATTTTTTTTAAATACTCCTCACATTTCTCCCAAAAACCTGTAAATGCATCCTGTGAAAATGTCAAAGCAGCGTTTCTGCATCTTAATAAACCAGTCTGACCAACACATTCTGTTTTTCTAGCAGTTATCATCTGTAGATCCCAAATACAACAGGAAACTTCCACCTTCTGCACGTTATTGATCGTTATTTCAATACATCAAGTAGAGCTGCAGATTCAGAAATAATCATCAGCTGCAGCTCTCTGAGACTCAGCAGGAACAGAGTCGTCGGACAGATGTTGTGAAAACTTGTGAGCGAATTAAAACCGACAGCATGACTTGTGTTTTTCTTAACCGCTCTTTCCTGTTTGCATATCATTTGCATAATTTATATTTCCAACCAAAAAAAACTTTTCCTCCTTCTCAGGCAGTTCAGGCAGTTTTCCCTCTCAGCTGTTTTGATGAAATCATCATCATCATTGCTCGACGTGAAACCAGTCGGATGCAGAGCGGAGCTGAGTTTCACTTCACTTCATCCTCGTGTGTTCAGGAGAGAGAGCAGGATCTGTTTTTTTCCCTCCATCGCTTGTCTTTTTGTTGGCTGCACGTCTCCAGCCATAAACGACATGTGTGTGTGTGTGTGTGTGTGTAAGAGCGCACGTTTTTGTTACCTCATCGGGACTTTTTCCAGTATAAACACTAACCTTGTTGGGACCAGTAGTCCTCATAGGGACCAGAGCCCGGTCTTAATGAGGCAAAACGTCATTTCTGAGGTGTGAATGGAGGTTAAGTAAAGGTGAAGGTTAGACATGGATTAGTTAAGCTGTCCACAGTGAATGGAAGTCAATGCAATGTCCTGACAAGGATAGCAAACTGTGTGTGTGTGTGTGTGTGTGTGTGTGTGTGTGTGTGTGTGTTGGACGGAGAGGCAGCAGCTGTTTTTTCGCCAACCTCGTGACCGCTCTCAGCCCCCGTCTTCGGACATCTATTTTCTCCTCGTCTGTTCTATAATAACTCAGCGGCTGAATCCTGAATCCCCACCGCTGTCGTTTTTTTCTTCCTCCCCTGGGGTGGAGCTGAAAACACACACACACACACACACACACACACACACACACACACACACACTGAAAAGCTGCTGGTCAACCCATCAACACAGTTTTCCACACTGTCTTGACTACACTTTCCAGCTGAGTGTGTTAGTTTTGGCGGCAGCAGGGCGGTGTAGTGTGAAGCTGGAGGAGGCGAGTTCACGCTACACGAGCCATTATTTTCACTATTGATTAATACGTTATTTTATCGGTTAATCAATTAGTTGTTTGGTCTATAAAAGTCCAGTTTACTGTCTTTTTCTTTAAAAATGGACTCAAAACCATTAATCAGTTATCAAAACAGTTGATGTTTTAATTTATAATTTGCAACTAATCGATTAATCGACTAATCGTTGCAGCTCTAGTTCAGACTCCCTCCCTGCTGACTCTGACCTTTGACCTCCAGAGAGCAGCTCTTTTATTTTTTTTAACCCACCATGTCGGTACAGAGTGGGACATCTCAACAGCTTCTCACTAGATCTTTATATATTCCTTTCACTCCATCCCATAATTTACTGTTGTCCAGCCAACAGTCCAAAAGCTGAAAATATCCAGTTTGTAAATATATAAAACAGTTACTTTTTATGTGTCAAGGTCAAAGGTCGGACTGGGAAATACGTATTTTATTTGGATAATAAAATGAGAAACAATCATTTTCATCATCAATTAATCTGCTGATTGTTTTATGGATTAACCAATCAATCATTTGGTTTATAAAATGTCAGAAAGTAGCTTCCAGCAGCTTAAAACCCAAAGATGTTCAGTTTGCTATAAAGAAAAGCAGCAAATCTTCACAGTTAAGAAGCTGGAAACAATGAATATTTGACATTTTTGCTCGAAAAAATGACATAAAAAAATTAATTTTCTGCATAAAAGTGTCAGAAAGCATCAAAAGCTAAAGAATTTTATTGGCTAAACGAGCTAACAGGCCGTCTGTGGCGTGACGAATCTTTTCCTACCTAAAGGTCGACATGATGCAGATCAGAGATGGATATTGTGAACATCTAGCTGGCGTAGATGGACTCCACATCCTGTTCAGCCTGCAGTATCTCTGCCTCTCCGGGTGTGAATATTAACTCACTCTCCTGATGTCGGCCTCCTCGACTAAACAACGCCTCCTTTGAGGAGTTCTCTGCCGTCAAATAAAAAGGCTTCTGTGTCGGAGGGGACGAGGAGGAAGGAGGCTCCGTCTGTCAGCCACACTGCTCCACTTATCTCCTCACAAACGGCAACAAGCCACAAACATTAACGCTGATCTAATGATGCAGCAGATTGTTGCCGAGTAGTCCTGCTGGAGGTTTCTGGGAGGCTTTAAGGTGGTTCTACTGGTCTTTAAGGAGGCTTTACTGGACTACAGAGGATGCAGGGAGTCTTAAAGGGGTCTAGTGAAGCTTGAAAGAGTTTTCATCAGTGGTTGTAAAACAACAGTTGTTTTTTATCATCAATTTATCTGCTCATTATTTTCTTAATGAATCGTTTAGTCTATGAAATGTCATCATAGAACCCAAGAGTCCAGGTCCAGGTCTTCAGATGTCTGACAAACAAAAACAAAAACACAAAAAATATCAATTTGCAATGAAACAAAATAGAGAAAAGAGAGAGAAAAGCAGCAAATCCTCACATTTGAGAAGCTTGAAACAAAAATGACTGAAACGATTCATCAATTATCAGAATAGTTGCAGATTAATTTTCATTTGATTGACTGATTGTTGCTGCTTTAATCCATTAATCACTGAGAAGACAAAAGGAGTCAAAGACGGATGTAAGGAGCTGCAACGATTAGTCAATTAATCCATTAGTTGATCCACAGAATGATGAGTAAAAATACCAAATATTCACTGGTTGCAGCTTCTTAAATGTGGTGATCTGAAGCTTTTCTTCGTCATGCGTGACAGTAAACTGAATATCTTTTTGGATTTTGGACTGTTGATCAGTGAAAACAAGACTTGAAGACTCATGTCAGGTTTCGAGAAATCAGCCTTTAACTGGCGTTTTCAGAGATGGAACACGAGGAGTCCCACAGCAGCCATAAGGGTGTTCATGGTCCTTGAGGAGGTTCTGGTGGCTCCGGGTACTTTGGAACCAGAGGAACTGTTCTCAGGACCTGAACTTGGAACTTAAAGTCTCTGTTGTGCTTCCTGTTTGCGTTTCCACTGCATCTGAGGAACCAGGTAGATCCTGCAGATGAGACCCATGAGGAGTTAATAAATTACAGCAGCAGGCGCTTGAAACGTAGCATTCACACACGAGGAAAACACACACAGATTATCCTGATGTTGTTTGTATTTACTGCTGCGTGTGTTGGACGTAGATAAATGTTTGAATTAAAGGGGAAACTAAGAGCATCTGTTGAGTGTTTGTATTTACTTTTGCTTTTTAACATAACCACCATAAAACAATCAGAAAATAACTGGCTTTGTTTTCACTACCGCCGCTCCCTCCCTTCATTCATTCAGTCTCTAGCTTGCGCGACCACCGCGTCTCTCTCTCTCTCTCTCTCTCTCTCTCTCTCTCGCTCTCTCTCAACACAGACAACAAAGCTTAACTTTACCTCTAACAAATGAAGAGAAATATCCTCCCCTCGTCCTGAACTGGTCCTAAATCAATAGGAGACAAGTGTTCTAAGCATCTTCTGAGGGTCTTTAAGGAGGTTCGTTTGGTTCGTCTGAATGATCAATAGCACTAACATTTCACTATAGCATGACTCAGCGAAATAAACAAAGATTTAATAACATTTTTCATCATCAAATCACTGAAAAAGCATCATTTTTAAAAGCCTTTTGGAAGTATTCTTCCTAATAATAGAAAATAAGTTTTTATCTACATTCATATTAAAATAACTGCAGGAACTTATCTTCTCACTTATCTGTTATCTGAACTTGAAACTGTTTTTGTTCCAAGCGGAGTCGAAACCTCACACACGATGTGATCATGGAAACGTTCCAGTTTAGTCCTGGAAATTAATTATTGAAGTATAATGTTGTTTGTTTGTCTCTGCGACAGGTCGGTGTTTGTGACGTTGGTCTGACGTGACCGGCTTCCAATGCTTCAAGACTACATTTCCCATGGAGCCGTGCACCGACACGCACACTGTTCTAACATGGAGCCACCAGTCAGGTATGGACACACACACACACACACACACACACACACACACACACACACACACACACACACACACACACACACACACACACACACACACACACACACACAGAGTCCTGTTCCAGCTCTGTTCTCTGCAGCCAGTGTGTAACGTCTGCAGGATGTTTATTGTGGTCACATGAAAAACATTACTGGTTGGCTTTCTGCTCCTTTTGAGTTACCGTCTGTCTGCAACACACACACACACACACACACACACACACACACCACACACACACACACACACACTGAGAGAAAACATAAACATATTTTTTTTTCGTGTACAAGCTCTGTTGATTACTCCTTTTTAAAACTTGATTAGCCAATTCACCCTGCACCCCCTCCCTCCCCACACACACACACACACACACACACACACACACACACACACACACACACACACCTCCCTCCTGCTCTTTGAGGAGATTAACCCTTGACCTCGGGGATGAAGGCAGAGCTGGCCAATCAGGAGGCTTCCTGGCTTTTAATTGCAGGCTGTGATTGGGTCATTTGAGCTGTCATCTGGTTTGATTAATAACTGCGGAGCAGGAGAGCAGGAAGAGCGCTGATTACACTGAGCCTGAAGGCTGCAGGCTGGGTGTGTGTGTGTGTGTGTGTGTGTGTGTGTGTGTGTGTGTGTGTGTGTGTGTGAGTGAGGTAATGCCATGCAAAGAGAGAGAAAGTGTGTGTGTGTGTGTGTGTTACAGGTGGAGGAGTGTTTGAGGAAAAAGATCTGGAATCTGTGTAAAAGGTGAAGTCATGCTTTGATGTGAGGAAAGATTGTGTCTGTTTGTCTCTTTTTGCTTTTCTGAACGTTGTAGAGCTGAAAATTGTTCATGTTTGATGTTTGTCTCTGAGTCGAGGCCTGACCAACACAAATCATATTTATATTAAAGAGTTAACGATGTATTGATCAATGTTACTGTTCTTTACACAACCCATAATATAGATACACATTAACCAATACATCATTGTAGGATTTTTTAAACTCCTAAATGTGAACATAGGTTAAATTTTATTTTAGCTTTGTTCTTTTGTTGTTGTTTTTTTTTATTAGTGAAACGTAACAGGACCAAAGTAAAGACATAAAAGATTATTAAGAAGCATTGAAACAATTAAAACATCACAAAGACGCAGCAAACAAAGACTGAACTACTTCCTGCAGGTAACTTATTATATTTTCTCAACAACAGTTAAGACCAACAAATGCAGAGATCTACAGTCCTGTGCAGATGTTTTAGGCATTTACAGTAAAGCGAGGATGCTTTCATGAACAGTTTTTATCAGTTCATTTGATATGAAGTTGAGTAAACAGCAGAAAGTAAATCAATATGTTGCTGTGAGCAGCTTTGCCTTTAAATCAGTGTTTCAGCTACTTGGCCAGTCGGTCGTTCCTGCGTCTCGGAGAAGTTTCCACAGTTCTTCTTCTGCTGCTTCTGTCTCTTCACGTTAATCCCAGACTGACTCCATGATGTTGAGATCAGGGCATCTTTGCCGTTTATATACTTCAATTTCTTGTCATATATCTGTGGAAACATACGCCAATACTGATAAGTTAATATCAGCTAATCTATCTTTGGGCTTTTGGGTTTAGAAGTACACACGGTCAAAATGAGGCTGTGTATATCTGAAGGTTTGTCTTTGTTCCAGATGATCTGTCAGTCCTGCAAAGTCTTAAAATGTCTGAAATGTTGTTAGTTTCTCAACCTCAGGGGTGCGGTCCCATATAAGGTCAGTTGATATCAAGACTGATATTTCTTCAATTTTATTAAATAAATGTATTTATGAGTTTGAAATAGGGATCAGTTTCGCTTTTGACAGACAGACACCCGTTAACCAGTAACTAACTGGTTCATTTTTAAGTCTTAAGTTGTGATGTAGCTTTATGAGAGCTAACGTTAGCTTGACTTTTAGCTCATCTTCTTCTCCGTAAACAGTTTTTCAGTCTCAGTAGCTCTGGATGGCGTAACGTACTTAGGCTTGAGGTACGAATATAAATAATACTACAAATATAAGGTGACCCTGACTATAAGACGACGCCCCTTTTCCAACAGCTGTTTTTGGAAAAATAAGTTACTTTTTGAATATAACTTACATCATAGTATAGTTAGATACTCATACAGAGTCCTACCAGGCAGTCAGAGATGATTTTCTCAGGCAGTTAGCGTTTATGTGACTGCCTGTTTGTCTTTTTGAGCTGCTTATCAGGTGTCACAGTGGTATTTGGCAGCTTGACATATTCAGTTTCT
Source organism: Thunnus maccoyii (assembly GCF_910596095.1). Taxonomy (NCBI): domain Eukaryota; kingdom Metazoa; phylum Chordata; class Actinopteri; order Scombriformes; family Scombridae; genus Thunnus; species Thunnus maccoyii. The sequence goes on from NC_056546.1 coordinate 1,537,492, forward strand.
GCAGCAGAAGACGTGGGAAGACGCTTTGAAGTCGTTATGAATTTATTTTCTCTCCGTGGCAGAAAAACACGTTACACGAGCCTTCAGAAGCTGCTGCAGGTTAAACTGGACTAACCAAACACTTAAAGTACTGACTGACTGTCACACGCTCACTGTAAACAGACTTTAAGACACTCGCTAGCCTAGCAACATTAATGCTACACTAATCACAGAATCAAATGTAAAGTCTTCAGATGTCTTGTTTTGTCCAAAACCCAAATATATTCACTTCTCTATGACAGAGAAAAGCATCAAATCATCACATTTGAGAAGCTTATTTGCTCAACAAATTTCTGAAACCATGAAAATGAATCGTTTCAGGTCTACTTATGACACCTAAAACTTAATAATAAGATGTAGAAACCTGCTGTACATGGTCTAACAGATAAATATAATGTTTCACATTGGGGAAAAACTTTTTTTTAAAGTCTTAACATTGTTGTTTTGGCTCTTGGTCTTGTAGACTCACAGATGATCAACAGCTGCTTTCATTCTCAGATTTTTGTTCTCTGACATTGAAAATCTTTTTAAAAAGTAAAACTGAAGTCGGTGAAACGTGCAGAAACTGTTGGTCAGCTGTGATCCAGTCAGTTTGACCACCGTTGAGTTATGTGGAACTACGTGGTAGTATGTTGAAACCCGACGGCTCGCTGCCTTTGTTTCAGAACGAGGTGACTCAAGTGTCTGAGTTTCAGCAGCTCTCGCTCGCTGACAGACCTTCAAACAGAGCCGGCCAGTCTGCAGCTCCAAATCACTCCCATATGTCCCTCAGCAGCTCCGCTCTGCACGCTTCACTCTCACACAGCAGCCCGGCTCGGATCAGACCGGCTCGGCTTACACCACGACCCGCCACACTCTTGAGTTTTTAAGCACACATGACTTCACTTCAGAAGTCTTTACTGACTGTACACACAACATTATTAAATCTGAAAACGTCTCACAGTTGGCAGAAGAAGAAAAATAATGTCAGGCTGAAAATGAGGGTGAGTGAGATAAAATCCTCCATCATGGCGCACGGTAGAGACAGTTTGAAGTTGTTATATTGTTATATGTTGCGATACTATAGTTTGTTCATAACTATTAACTGAGAAACTGTAAAAGGTGTTTTCATGTTGTTAAGTTTTAAGACATGAAAGTACTCTAATTAGAGTATTTTTTTTCTTCTTTATACAAATAAAATCTTAAAGGGGACATATTCAGCTTTTTGTGGTTTCTCTTATGTATTTCCTGTTCTGATGTCGGATGTTAAATGTGGTCAAAGTTCAGAAACTTGAGGTGAACGTATGTAGAAATGCTGCCTGCAAGTCAAAGGTCAGGGCTTCAACCTGCTCTGAACGCTTCGTTTACAATGATTTTTTTCTACCTTGCTGATGAGCTGATCTCGTCCGTTCTGTAGCCTTGGTTGCTAAGGTGGTTGCTAAGGTGGTTGCTAAGGTGTTTCCATGTGTTGTTCAGCTCCAACATGTACGGATGGATTTGAGAAGTTGACATTTGGAGTAAAGAAGGAGAAAAAGAAGTGAAATCCTGCTACTATAGTTTGTTTACGTAGCCTCCGGAGCCGGAGGAAGCTTCCTGAAGCTGACCAATCAGAACAGAGTGGGCTCATCAGGAGGCGGGGCCTTAAAGAGACAGGAGCTAAAACGGCCTGTTTCAGACAGAGGCTGAACTGAGGGGCTGCATAAAGGACCAGTAGAAGATAAATAAGGAGTTTTTAACTGGAAATCATGTGAAGATATTCCAGTAGAGCCCCAGAATATAAATATAGAGCTGGAAACGTGCAGCTACTTCTTCACCCTCATTGAAAAATATTTATCGTTCTAGAGTTTTCCTGCTGGACACCAGATGTAAAGTTCATTCTCAGTGTTTGTGTACTGGAGGCTTCAAGTTTCCACATCACACCAGTGTAAGTTACATACTGGACCATGATTGGCTCCAGACTTAATTGTGATGTCATGAATCCTCCCTCGTAGGAACGTCCCAGGTGTTAAACTGAGATTTAAGGTCAACTCAAGAGAAACTTTCAAAACAAAACTCTGCACTTGAATCATTCTGTGCAGAGAACAAGTCAAAGTAAAACACACCCCTGTTCTTGTGGTCTCACATCAGATGCCATTCTTCCTGTCTGAACTCGTCACTCCACCTCTGTCCTTTCCAGCTCCTCCACTATTTTTAGCAGACATTTTGAGCATGTTAGTTTGGGAATCATTCGCTGTAGAAATAAACTGATCTCTGTCTTTTACACTCGTCTTTCTGTCTTTTTTTTTGCCTGTTTTCTTATTATTTTTGGTTCATAATTTTCTATTTCTGTTCAGGTCATTTTCTTGTTTCTTCTTCTCTTCTTCTTGCAGTCTTTTCTTCACACACGCAGGACCACCTATATGGTTGTGTTGGCCCTGTGGCCTGGCTGTAGTTTCCAAGGCGACACGGTGGATGAAACCATCCGGCCTTTCTTTTCACGGAGTCCAGTCTGACCAGACCACACACATACGCAGCACGCACACGCTCACACTCACGTACACACTCGCACGTAGTCACACAGGGCCAATATTCTGTCTGCTACAATTACAGTTATATTTTAGCTTTATGTTTTTATATTTCTTTCGCTGGGGAAAGTTGTCTGAGCTCCAGTCTCTCCAGTTTCCAGCCCTTTTTTATACTGGGATCAGACCAGTGCAGCAGCTGAGGCAGACCATGACTCTTCAGCATCAGTTTGATGGTCTGTGGATGCTGCTGCTGCTGCTGCTGCTGCTGCTGCTGATGACCTCACACTCTGGCGGTAAACTTCCTGTCTCTCTCCGGGGGAGACGTGTGGAGATCGTAGCTGTTGTTCTCACAGTCGGTCCGCCAGCGAGGCCGCTATCAGAGCTGTGATTTCCTGGAGTGTCGAGCAGGAGGAGTGGTGGTGGGGTGTATTTTTTTTTTTCCATTACCTGGTTCCCACATGCCTGCAACAGTTGGAGCAGGAAGGGGGAAGGGAAAAGGAGTCGTAGAGATGAAGGAGGAAGAGGAGGAGGAGGGTTATTGAGGTTGATGAGCAGCAACGATCAGCTGAAAAACGGCGAAACTTCAAGACAATCTGCAATTATTTTATAATCAGTTAATAGTTTATTAGCACTAGAGCTGCACGATTAATTGATTAGTTGTTTGTTCTATAAAATGTCAGAAAATAGTGAAAAACGTTGATCAGTGTTTTCTTACTGGACACCGAACACATCTGGATGGAGACACGTTGGGAGAATCTGCATCGCCTAACGGGGGGGGGGACGCCAAAAGCGGTAAGCGAGGAGCGGAAGCGAAGCAGCAAACGAGCCGGCATATCCCAGCTAGGCTAAAGGCTAACCCCCCCCCCCCCCCTAGTCGACCTGCTCTCCCATCATCTTCCTCACCAAAGTCCTCTTCATGGATAATAAACTAGACTGCCTCCAGAGAGAAATGACAAACTGCTGCAGCCTCATCTTCATCGAGAGCATCTCTGACTCTGCTAACCGGGCTAACCGGCTCTCCCGGCAGACAGGAATGCTTCATCGTACAGTAAGACCCGAGGCGGTGGCCTGTGTGTTTATATACGCTGCTCAGCATTAGCTCAGGTTCCAGCAGTCAAATGAAAACCTCTTTATCCAGTATGAGAGTTCACAACCACGATCATCATCTCTCACAAGGTTATCAGCCTCACGGTTATCTCAAAACGCCAGATATCCGCCTGATTAATCGGTCGACCGCTAGCTCTGTTTACCAGATGAATTCCAGGTTTCCCAGCAGCAGCTAACTGGTTTAACTGGGGAGGGTTTTCTCGGGAATGGCTTCATCCTCTCGTGTCCACTGCGCTCATCAATGTGATTTATGATCATAATGTTTTTTATGGTCTGAGTGTGTTTTGTTTTATGACTCAGCTGTTAGACAAAGGCAACATTGTGCGGGTGATGGATGGACCTGTTTCTATGGCGATAAGAGTAATTAAAAACACCTTCAGGGTCTGAGCCACATCACGCTAGTTTATGACTTTATTACTTTATGACCAGGCCTAATATCGGCCCGTCTGCAGCTGAAGGTCCCAGTGTGTCAGCATCTTTATAGTAATTAGTTTATTTTGATATAAACTCACTTTTTTTTGGATTAGTTTACATGTTAGGATGTTAAACCTGTGTTCCCCCCCAGTGGATGCTGGGTAATCTATAACCTGATATAACTGATGAAGTAAATGTTCTTCCTCCAGTTTGTAGCCGCAGCTGCTCAGCAGATCTGCTGTTTGCCTCTAATGACATTAGACTTCACTGTTGCCCACTCTGTCTGTCTCACACACACACACACACACACACACACACACACACACACACACACACACACACACACGTAAACAAGCTGATGGTGTGTGTGAGCGTCTGAGATCAATAAGACTAACAGCCAAAGCTACAAGGTGATTTATAATATTTAAAATCCAGCAAATGTTAATTTTATGAGTCACAATTCTGCCTTTTTACTGTCAAAGAGACGAAAGAAACCAGAAAATATTCACATTTAAGAAGCTTTTTTTTCTTAAAAAATGATTCAAAACAATGAATTGATTATGAAAATAGTCGACAACTAATCGATTAATCGACTGATCATTGCAGCTGATGTCTGCTTGAGTCCTCTCAGTCGTACATAAAGGTGCTCCTCATGCCCTGCTCCTCTTAATCATTCATCATCAATCAATCATCAATCAATTATCTAGATCTGTTTTCAGTATGAAGTACTGCAGATGATCATTGTCTGTGTCGTCTGTGTAAACAAATGTTATTTCATTTCAATTCAACTGCAGACGTCCGTCGCTCTTATATATGAAACCACAGTAAACTTAGAATTATATTCCTGATCAATTCATCTATAGATTATTTCCCCAAATGTCAATATTGCCTGTAAATTGTCAAACATGAATCCAAGTCTTCAAAAGATTTCAACGTGCAGTAAATAAACATAACATAACATTTGAGAAGCTTAAACAAGTAAATATTTAGTGTTTTGATGTAATAAATGACTGAAATAATCAAGTAATCAATCAAAGTTGTCATTGATTAATGCTCCGTCTGTTATCGCCTGATCATTTAAACACTGTCAACAGTTTCCTTGTAAATCTAAAGTTGTTACTTTATTCAGGTCTTTAAAAATCAAATAGATAAAGCAAGTAGATCAATCAGTCGATTGATAGAAAATGAATCGTCAGCTGTTTAGATGATCGATTGATTGTTGTGATTAATCCAGCATCTAAAATGTGAATATTTTCTGGTTTCTTTAGTCCTTTATGACAGTAAACAGATTTCTCACCATTTTCTGACATTTTATAAACAACTAATTAATTAATTAAGAATATAATTGACACGTTGTGATACACGGTGATAATGAAAGCGAGGCTCTATCAGGGTTGTCGGTTCGATTCCAGCTGTGACCACCGACTCAAGACTTTTCTTTTGTTGCTTTAAGATGGTTTAAAAATCAAACACACCACAGAAGAAGAAGAAGAGATTAAGGGGATTAAATAAAGGATGACGGTGAAGAAGAGGAGGATTAGGAGGAGGAATAACGGGAGGCAGAAGATGCAGGGAGGAAGAGGGCCCGCAGTGCCGCTCACCGTGGCTCGGGGTATTCTGGGTATTCTTATGCTAATCCATCGCCGGTGATGAGGCGCAAAGCAGCCAAGCAAACAATGGCAGTGGAGCCAGAAAGTCTGGCCTGCAGTCTCCCAGGCCCTGAAAGGCATGTCGGGCAGGGCGCCGACACCAACGGGAGGCTGCTGCAGCACCCAGAGGCCCGCCTGCAAGGAGGGGCCCCTGGAGGGGACGGGGGAACGGGGCCAAGATGGAGCAAGAGAGGGGAGAGAGGAGAAATGAGAAGCAGCAGGGAAAGAGGAGGAAGAAGGAGGAGGAGGAGGGAGATGGAAAACTGAAGGAGGGAGAGAGAGAGAGAGAGAAATGGAAAGCAACAAATGGAGAGTGAGGAGGTAAAAAAAAAAAAAAAAAAAAGGAGGAAGGAAAGATGGAGAAGGATCTAAAAAAAAAAAAAAAGGAGGAAACCCAAAAGACAGAAATGAAGAAGAGAGAAAGACAAAAGCAAATAAAGAGAAGAAGAAGATAATGTCAGTAAAGAGGGAAAAAAATAAAGACTTGATGCCTAGTTTGGCACATCCAGGCTTCCTTCCTTGACTTCTTCTCTTGTGAAGTGATCACACATCTTCTTCTGTGGTCTTATTATCGTCACAGTAGACTTACTGATGTAGAAAAACATCTACGAGAACAGTCCAAACCTAACATAAATAACAAAATAAAATCCTTTTTAAATGGTTTTATTTTATGCTTCATGCGGCGGGCGGGTCTGTGAATGTGCCACAGCACTTCCTGTCTGTGCTCGAGGCGTCAAATAACAAGCAGCATAGGATGTGTATGTTGTGGATGTAAGTTTGCTGTAAACAGTCACATGTAGGTTCGTGTCCGTCATGCTGCTGCTGCTGCAGAGGACGGTCAGCAGGTCAGACTGTCTCACCTTTATACTGCACATACCTTCATAGAATGACTCAGATTACTCGACTTCAACAGGTACAATAACACACAAAAACATGATAAACTAGTTGATAAAATGATTGTTGAGCTCAGTTTTGAAGCCAACATGGATGAGAAGTCAGCAGATTAATTAAAGCTCAGCAAACTTCATCTGCTGATTAAACAATGAAGTGATGTGATGAGTTTGAAAGCTCCAGAATAAGTGGACCTTTGAGTGGAGATTTTTTTTTTTTTAGCCGCAGTTATTCCCAAAGTCAAGATCGAACTGCGAAGCTCAAGGTTTAATTTGTTGTGGAACTAGAAGGTGCAACGATTGATCTGCAACTATTTTTTTGTATTATTCGCAGGTTGCAGCTTCTCAAATATGAGGATTTGAAGCTTTTTTTGTGTCATACATGAAGGATTTTGGACGTCTGAAGACTCATGTTGGGCTCTAAGAAATATTTTATAGACAAATTGATTCATCTGTTGATTTGTTGCCAAAATGTTTTGTTTCCATCTTCTTAAATATGAGGATTTGCTGTTTTTCTTTGTTTCATATCATTTTAAACTAAATATCTTTTGGACTGTTGGTCGGACACAACGAGGCGTTTTGAGGACGACGCTGCGGGAGACGTCGATGGATATTTTTCAATATGGTCTGATGTTTTATAGACCACATGGATTAAATTATACTAATCGCAACCAAATATGTTCCTGATTGGACAGATAAAAAAAGCTACAAACCGTCTCGGTTCGTCCTCGTTGCAGCACGCCCCAGTTAATATTCTCCACCAGCACCAGCGATCCCAATCTCTCCCTCATTACTGCATTTATTTGTAGAGCTCAGGAGCTGTCGGTCTCCGCCGCTCTGTCCAATCAGACCTCCGAGTCGTTTATTTAGTCTGCCGCCGTTCTTCCAGAGCAGGAAGTGGAGACGCATTAAGGCTTGATTATTGATGTCTGGCCCCTCACAATGCAGCCCGTCCAGGGGGAGAGGAGGAGGCGGCGGGAGGGGGGGGGGGGTATTAGAAATGGATTATTAATGCCTGTAGGAAGGTCCAGTATCATTTTACAGTTAATTAACAGTTGTTGGAGCTAGTAAATCAGATGTGGAGCTGCTTCAGAGCTGCTCTCTCTCAAACAAGCTGTCCAAAGAAATTCAGCATAAATATTTAAAAGCGTGAAGTCGTTCTGTAGGTTTGTTCCTGTGAAGTCCGCTGGTCAGGTGACGGCTGTCAGGGATTCAATGTCTTGTTTTGTCCACAACACAAAGATCTTCAGTTTATTGTCATAGAGACTAAAGAAACCAGTAAATATTCACCTGTTGATGTTGTTATGATGTTGAACCTCTAACCTTTGCGGCGTTGGTGTCATGGCTGAAGTCGAGAGACGAGGACACTAATCTTAGTAATAATGAAATCCAAGCCTAACTTCCTGTATTGGAGTCTGCAGTCATGGCGGTGTGATATCGTTCTACATAATCATTTTTATGGGCAGCCAGAAAGTTATTATACCCAGGAGAAAAGAGCTTCCATAAAAGCCTTTAAAGAGCTCTGTTTCTTCTACAACTCTTAACCCTCTGCTTGGGTTTCCATACCACCAAATTTCCCAGCATCCCTGGAGCGGTGTGACCTCAAATTCCTTCCCCTGGGGGGGGGGCGGGGGGCGGGGGCTGGCTATGGCTCAGTGGTTCCCTATAAGGGGCGGTTTATTCTGTACAGGTGGGACCGGCTAACAATACCCGCTTTCATTCCTGTCACGGTAAATGTTCCTCCTCCGAGACTCTGATGTCACGTCCAGCTACGCTACATTAACCGCTGAGGAGGGAAACGGGACCAGCGCGGGTTTGAATCCCACAGAACGCATCAGACCGGCGTGACGGAAACCTTTACGAGATCAAGCACCTTTTTTAGTTATCTGCACGTCCACCAAACCTTTATTGATATTGGTGCTGAAATGATTGGTCTGTTAATTGATTAGTCGATTGCCCCCTCCACCTGCATAAGGAGAAGTTATTTATCAAGAAAAACTGCTTCCTGTGTGTTTTATATCTCTTTAAACTGAATATCTTTGTGTTGTGGGCAAAACAAGATATTTTAGGACGTCAACTTGGACTTTAGGAAACACTGATCCACATTTATCATTTTATGAACCAAACAACTAATTGATCAATCGAGAAAATAATGTACAGATGAATAATCGTTAATTATAGCCCTACTTACATTATAGTGAACTGAATATTTGAGGGTTATGAACTATTTGGTCAGACACAACATTTGATTACATCACCACTGGCTCTAGATGACTGTGATGCACATTTTTTACTACTTTCTGAGGTTTTACAGATCAATCAGAAGATAAATTGACAATGAAAACAATCATTTGTTGCAGCCTGACTTCAGTCTGCTCAAACAAATTGTACCAAGGGGGAAAAAACCAAAAAGTAAACAGTAAAGGTTGTGAAAATGCCCTAAAAATGGGGTTTCCTGGTGGACTAGAAGCTCTTGTTGCATTTCCTGTCAGCTTTCTACTTATTGTCTGTAATTAGTGTAAAAAATATCCCCAAATACTTAAAAAATGTGAAAAGTTCAAACTTATGTCGTCAACAACACCTCAGGTAACTTTCAACAGGTGTTTTTTTACCTCGACCCTCCTAATGATACCTGATTATTAGACGATCTGCACGTGTAGAACAGCCGAACCTGCCAGAAACACGGCAGATTTATTAATTGATATGTGAAGAACACGAGTCTGAGGAAAACGAGACGCTGGTATCATCTGTTAGCTTCTGCAGTTTGTTGTTAGACTGAGAAGCAGACCGAAGGATCTGAGACAAGTTCTAACATGACTTCACTGAGGAGGAGGAGGAGGAAGAGGAGGAGGAGGAGGAAGAGGAGGAGGAGGAGTGAAAGTTATCCGACACCTCCAGGGTTTTAAAGTTTGGAGAATCTGACTCTGTTTGAGGATTTCACTTCATCTCCTTCATCGTGCTTCTTGATTTTGTTGACATTATTTCTCTGTGAGTTGACAGATTTAATTGTTTGTGGTATCTCGCTCCCCGCTGAGTGTTTCAGCCGCTAGACGTGACAACACTGAGCCTCCGTATCACTCTGTCTGTGTGTGTGCACCCATCTTGTGTTTTCAAAGGGAAGTGGATGTGTCGGGTGATTTAGGAAGGGTGTGTGTGTGTGTGTGAAGGGGGGGACGAAGGAGGGAAGGGGGGGGAGGCAGCTTCCTGTCTTGGGGGCTAACAACAGACGGTCCTTCCTGAACCTGCCTGGTCTTGCCCTCCCGTCTGTCTGAATGTGTCTTTGTGTGTGTTATCTCACCGAGCTGCTGCTGCTGCTGCTGCTGCTGGTCTCTAAATGGAGCAAAGAGCCACAAACAAACTTCAGATCTAGTCGTGGCAGTTAGGTGAAGATTCTTTAACTTTATCGACACATAAACACACACGTTCTCCCTCATTCAGTCCCTCTCTTTAATAAAGTATCATAACGCTCTAAAGGTCTTTGAGCACCAAGTCTGTTTTTTTTGTCCGAAATTGTCGTTAAAAAATAAATACGACGTCACGTTGTGTCAATCACGTTTACACACAAACTCTGACAGTTTCATCCGTCGTTAAAGTTTCGGAGCAGGTTCGATTTTCTGTGTTTTTTTTTTTGTTTTGTTTGTTGTTGTTTTTTTGCATCCGTCAAAAGTCCTTACAGAGTTGTTTGACCACTCAGAGCCACCGTACACACAAACAACACAGCCTGGAAACACTGATACCATCAGCTGTTATACACAGACTGATCACAGGACGACTATTGATCATGATATATTGTCTGTATGTCGTAGCGTTTTTGAGGCCGTGCCCTGAATATCTGCGTATCCCGTCGATCACCTGTGATCAGGTTCAGGATCAATTGGATTGTGGATATTGGTGGTTTCCTTTTTACTGTGTGGTTCTTTCTTTTTCTTTGAAGAATTTAGAGGATCACAAAAAATCATCCTCACTGCTTGACGACTCCATTTTGACTCCTATTGTGAATTTTCGCCAGGAATATAATAATAAAACACATCAGTGTGCAAGGTTTCGGTGTGTAACGGACTTGGTGTGCAGAGACCTTTAGGCTGTCAAGTGCAAACAAATTCAAACTAACAAGTTATTCACTCTAATTAATTCAGACTCAACTTGTATACAGTAACATGTCTCATATATAAGTTACTGTGACTGTCATCAGATATGTCCAGTCAGACAGAGCGTCTTTATATTTCCCTGTGTGATGTCATACAGCTGTAACTGTGTGTGTTCAGATGTTGTGTGTCAGAGCAGGTTGTAGAGTCGATGTTGTTTGTTTGATGAGATGTGTTGTTGTTGTTGTTGTTGTTAAGCAGCTGTCTGAAGTAAAACCCAAAATCAACCACACACTGCTTCTCAGATGCTTTGGGGTCATGATTATCCAATCAGCACGCTCGCTACCTTCCTCCATTATTATTATTATTTATCAGCTTAGTTTACTGACAGGTCCAGCTGATCACAAGGTGAACGACCTCAAACAGTCTGTTGCACTTACAGACTGAACATTTTTAATTCCAACAGGTCATTAAAGTTTGAATATTCAATTTTCCTTCATGTTTGAACAAAAGTTCCAAACTTAAACTTACAGCTCTGCAACACACACCCTGCATTTAAACCCTTTACTGTCCCTCTGTCTCTCACATACGTTCTTCTATCAGCACTCATTGGTTTAAAATATGAACCTGTGATTCATATTTTTACCCAAACTTAAAATGGACCCGTCGATTTGCACCAACAGAGCAGCTGGACGAGTCTGAGATGAAGCTGCTGTGTGCTGTGATCTGGTTGTCGTTCCTCCTGACACGACTAAAGCCATATTAACAACTTCCACCGTTATTGTTTACGTGATGTATTGCTGCTTTCAGTCTGAATCTCTGCAAACACAGGAGAGTTAATAGATACAGAGGCTGCAACTGGTGGGACTGGACATACTGGGAGAAAGCTGTGTGTGATACCAACCATTACACCTATAACCCTTCACATACTGTCTCACACTCGCACATGCACTCGCTCCCTCTCATAACAACTACACTACCCCTCATTCATCGCAATAATACACACATGCACACACCAGCTCTGCCTGTATAGTGTGTGTGTGTGTGTGTGTGTGTGTGTGTGTGTGTGTGTGTGTGTGTGTCTTTGTTCTCGGCCTCCTCAGCCAAAGATGTGTGAAAAGTGGGTCACAGGTCGGACCTCTTTGTCCCCCCCGGGCAAATGAAAAGTGACAGACACCGGTCGGGCATCACCACTAATTCGCTCACACACACACACACACACACACACACACGTCCCCCCCCGCCCCCGCCCCCGCCACTGCCCCTCCGTCCCTCTCGGCGCCCACTAATTGCGACATGCCGTTATTAGCGCTGCGCAGGGCCAGCGCCTGTAATTGCAGAACATCCCTGGACAAATAATTTGGTAGTTAGTCGGACCGTCGGAGGCCAGCGCCGGGCTGGCAGGGGTCAACGGGTCACAGCACTCTGAAGCGGACCAAACCGACCCGAACCGCTGCCTCCTGTTAGCAGGAACCAGAGTGTGTTCTCCATTAGTATCTCCACAGTGTCATCGTTACCGTCTTAATTGGTCTTTGTGTGTCCCGTAACTTTTAAACGACAGGTTCACAGTTTTTCATGTGTGTCTCCTCGCTGTAATCATTCCTCCTCTTCACACTGGATATTAAAAGATTATGGAGCTATTTCCCTATCTTTAATCAAGAGCGTTGTATATCAATTTGAGAGCATAATTTATTGATTTCATGTTCAGATTTTGTAATTTGTCCCTCAAAACCCTGCCCTCGCACAGTAGCGCTTAGATTTGCTCTGTTTCTGCTCAAATTATGTGCATGCAGTCAAATATAATGTTGCTTGCACAGATTTCCTGCAGTCAAGCTTCAGCTCTTCTACTTGCACTCTCCTCTGCTCTTGGATTTTTTTGTGCAACAACCCTGTCAAAATCCCCCAACCAATAGAAGGCCAGGTTTAGTGTCGACCAATGAAATGATCCCTGCCTCCTTGCGAGCTTGTTCGCTTTACTTCTTAGAGCGTCCCGTACGGGCGGGTACTCTTAAACTGGGTTCATCCACTCCCGCCCTCAGGGCTTTATAAAATGTACTTGTACCTTGGACGCTTCATTTATACACCAGCGCATGTGATGTTTACTATAGTAGCTGCATACAGTATTATAGTAGCCGCATGGCACAGCACCCGCCTGTTGGTGTGCTGGAGGAGAAAACGATGTCACCTTCATCATAAATGTTTCTATGGTTACGCCCGTGCGAGAAGGCGAGATGGTTGCTTGAACTTCATTTTTTTTTATATGAAAAATTGAAGTGATAAGTGTTACAAGGACCCACAGTTGTAGTTTTCTCAGGCTGGTTAAACTGCTGCTAGTGCAAAGCCACTGACACACTGTTAGCTTAGCCTCCATAAAAGATCTCCTTCAAATGTGCTTTCAATGTAAGTGAAATGTAAGTTGATGCTTTTCCAGGCAGCAGGTGAAAGTGTGAACATTCTCCGCTGGTTTCTGCTACTAAACTTGCTGATGTTAAACTTAAATCTTGTGTCTCTTCTTTCCTTCAGGGTTTTGGACCCAAAGAGCCAGTGAGACAGAAGAGGACCTGATATTGTGATAATCACCCTTCCCGTCTCCTCCTCCCTCCATCCCTCCTGCTTGTCCTCCAGCTGACCATCCCGCTCTCTCTCCCGAGGCTTCGTCTGGCCAGCTGGAGCTCCTCCTCCTCCTCCTCCTCCTCCCCCCCCCGACTCAGCTGCTGTGGACTGAAGAGTTCGATCGGGACCAACACACACCGACCAACAGCTGCAACCAGAAGCTGCTTAATCACACACAGAGCCCGGTCCAGTCTCAGTCCAGTCCCGCTGCAGGATGGGCGGTCTGTCGTTGTGTTTGGCTGTCATGGCCGCCGCCGCTCTCCTGCTGACCCTCAGAACTGACGGTAAGACCAGAACTGCTGGAGACAAAATGAACACAATACAAATATGTGAAGGGAGAGAGGAGAGCGTTCCAGGAATATAAGATTTGTACTGCTGAGTTACTCATTAACTCTTTTAGTTTGTATTCAGACAGATAAGCAGCACTTCACATAAAAAGTCTCTACACCCCTCCTCTGTAATCAGCGCCCCCTCCTCTCCCTCCCCCTCACCCCTCCCTGTACACACACACACACACAGATCTCTATCAGAAGCCTTTTGTTGGAGCTGCGATTAAGTGTCAATTGGCTGATAATGGAGAGAACTTTAGAAATGAAGCCTCTACCTGTGGAGACAATAGACGACTCGGATAAAAACAAAAAAAAGATCCAGAAATCAAACTCAGCAGCACAGATTGGAAGATCATGTGTTTTTTGGATGTTTTTTGGCGTTAACTCGTAGATTTATTGTCTCTCTAAACGGCGTGTTTGTAACAAAGAAAAGACCGTTAAGTTTGGAAAGAAAAAGCAGCGTTTTGGCTAAAAGCTGCTGAATGGAGCGCTTTGTTTTCCAGCAGCAGCTTCACATCAAACCAGATCACCAAGTGAAATGAAATTTTTAAGAAAGTTATTGATGATTTTTTGGGAGATCCTCGTTTGTTGTTACCATTGGCAACAGCTGCTCCTCTTGGTGTCAATATGAAGAAATGCAGTATAATAAACAACGGTTCACACTTACGTTATAACGCGACCCAGCTGTTGTCAGGGGGAAAAAGACTTCTTTTTTTTTTTTTTTTTTTTTTTTGGAGATACAACACACTTTCACACTGGTCCTGCTGGGAAAGATTCCCTCAGACGCTATTAATCCAAGTTGAAGAGCGTCTTCATCCTCTCGTAAAAAGAGAAATCCTTCCATTAAAGCGGAGGATAAATCTATCACTCAACTCGTCTTTGTGTGTTTTCGAGCTGCTCGTCGTCTCTGAATTTATTTCCTCCTTCTACACGTCAGACAAGCTTCAGAAACTCCTGCAGGTTAAACTGAACAAACACTTTTAGTGCTGACTGACTCAATATAAACACACTGCTTGTCTAGGAACATTAACACCACATACATCCCATAATGCATCACTCTCTGTAGGTGCTGTTGTCCTCGATTATACTGATGGACACTTTTTCAAATGTAATTTCAAGGGAAAAAATATCGTTTTACATTTGGGCTCTTACGGTAAATGGAAAATTAAACTATTTTAATAACATTCTCTGGTTGCAGATTATGTGTCAAACTCAAGGCCCGCGGGCCAAATGTGGCCCGCCACATCATTTTATGTGGCCCGCGAGAGAAAAAGGTCTGATTGTAAAAATAAATAAGTCAAAAGCAGGCATTGACCGAAAACTACATTTCCCACAATGCATGCTGATTATGTTACCCAGGAAGTGACGGTTTCCCGCCGCTAGACTGCAACGTATCCACATCAATGCGATTTTCCCAACAAGTGGAATTGAGAAATATAAATAATGAGCCCAAAATGTCCAGAAAGAAAAGAACTGATGCAGACGGAAGGCAGGAAGACGGGAAGGAGAAAACATGTTTGTGCTTCAGGGAGAAAAACCGGTTTGTCTTCTGTGTTATGAGGCGTCTGTGGTCAAAGAGAACGACGATCTACCAAACACGGAGCTACGTCTGCCAAAAACAGCCTCCAAGAACAATGACTAATTGTCAAAGAGCTAAAAGGCAAAACTGTGATCGCAGCAGCAAAAACAACGCAGCAGTGAAAGAAATCGCTTCAAAGTCTTTTCCTTTTTTTTCTTTATTCTCTTGGATAGTTTGATCGTTGATTGATGGAGTAATGTAGATTTCATAACCTGACAAATTAATTATAATTACAAAGCAACAAGCAAACATATTTTTTTTTACATCTATGCAAATATATATATAATATTTAGTTATTTAACATTAAGGAGTAGTTACATTTATTTTACATTACATTTAGTTACATCTGGTCCTTTGATGTGGCCCTCGCTGATCTAATGTAATGATTTTCTTAGTTTTCTATCTTTGTAAACTGAATATTTTTGGGTTTTGGGCTGTTAACCCTCAGGAGTTTTGGGCTGTTTTGGCCATTTTTGCATACTTTTGAATTTGCTTTTATAAATCACTTTAAAAACTGTTTAACATGCCAGTGTTTGGTACAACATCACCTACATGACCAGACAATTATTTCTTCACTTTGTGACGTACGATATCATCATATTGGACCCAAAAAACACAAAATACATCAAACCTGATTTGGGAAAATTGTAGCATTTTCACAATAAGAAACACAAACATGTTCAACAAAACATTTTAAAGGTTGTAAATGTGAACATATAACAGTAACACATCCATTATTAACATCTATTTACAACAAAAAGCAGATGTAACAACAGGCGTTTTTTAACTTTTTAACGATGCCGCTCTTCAAAATAAACTATTAGACACAGAACTATATTACATTCCCAGAGTGTAGTGAGGTTCCCAAATAGTGCAAATATAATATGTAAAGGTAACACTGAGATAAAACCAAACTATAGAAAACTATTTACAATAAAAAGCAGAGGTAGTAAATGATGAAGAAGTCTGCCTCGTCCCATCTCGCACGCTGATGTTTATATCAACGTATCTTCATTTTTACTTGGTTTATCAAGGCCAAACAAAGAGTAGAGTTTCAAGAGAAGTCGACATCAACACTTCATGTGACTTTGTTCTTATGCTTTGACGTCCTGAAACAGACGCGTCGTTTGATCACGCCGGCGTGATCGGCGACTCCTAGCTCCTAGTTTTCTAACATTTCATAGACAAAACAAAACAGTTAAACTGGAAACTAACGGAAACTAAAATGAAGAAAATAATTATTTGCAGCCTAATCTAACAACACTGAATCCATAGAAAAACAGAAAACTTGATCTGGTTTGAGGCTGTGAGGGTTTTATACGCTGTGCAGATTGTAAAACTCAGTTTCTGGGTGTGAAAGATGTCGGTTTATTGTGGACAAAAGGAGCCAAACTCTCTGTGAGATGAAGCCTTTCTTCAGGGTTTGTGCCGGCGCGGTGTGGATGTGGTCTGAGCAGCAGATAAAAGTTGCAGCTCTGAACATGAGAAAGGTCACCTTCTGACCCGCCGATCACACAGAGCAGGCTGATAAGAGCAGGGCGGCGCTCAGACGAGAGCGTTAGCGACTCTGTGATTGACTCAGACTCTGATATCAGTGTCTCACACACACACACACTAATCTGTGGAGGAAAGGGAGAGACTCTCTCGTTCTCTGGCGTCTTATCAAAGTATTTTTCCACTCCTTCGTTCACGTCTTCACCTTCACGTCTGTTGACTTTGGCTTCAGTTCTTCTGTAATGTTTAGAAACATGAATTCATCGATTGTAAAGTCAGAAGTTTTAATGCTTCGACACTAAGAGAATCCGTTTGTTTTCAGCAGAGAGTTTTATTTTCCCATGACGGTCTGAAATGTAGCATCAGAGGTTTTTAATGGCTTGAAAAATGTTCAGATGACAACAGAAGATAAATTCAAACTTGAGTGACCTTGTGAAATCAAGTCAGCGCCAGCAGCGTCGTAATAGCACGACACAGTTAGAAGACTGGAAGAAAACAGGGACAATATTCCTTATCAATATAGATCAATAATACAAAACTGGACCAGTCAGATCAATGTGTGATTAGGATTTATAACGTGTAACAGTGTTTCTTTAATGTTTTACAAAAAAAAGATGAAACATGTAAAGAAAACATCAGAGCTGCAGAGCGTTAAATTATTTTGATAATTAATAAATTATTTTATTTTGAAAAGCAGAAACTCTGAACATCAGCTGGTTTCAGCTTCTCATATGTGAGCGTTACACGCTCGTCTTCATCACACATGATGATAAACTGAATGTTGATCAGATGAAACAGAACGTTAGATGAAGTCACCTAAAGTCATTTTTTTTACCATTTTCTGACATTTTATAGATCAAATGTTTAGTAGATTAATCAATAATTATATTCAAAAACTTTAAACCTGTCAGCATTTAACTTATTGACCATCTGTGTAAAATAGGAATATGATGTCATCAGAGGATTATTGAAACAAACACGTTTGTGTTGTCGTGTGAATCTGAATACTTGAGTCGTTACTTTCTAAAGTTTTTATGATAAATACGTCAAACAGTTTTCAATTCATCAAACTTTGAAAACTAATATTGAACAGACTGTGTAAAAGTTTCCCTTCGTAGTTTCTGACTGTTTTCATGATTAATCGATTCATCGCTTTGTGTATGAAATGTTTAAAAAATCATTTCAAAACAGTCTGAAACATAAATGTTTTTAATATTTTGAATATTTTTAATTTACTGTCACAACAAAAAAAACCAGCAGCAAATCCTCACATCTGAGAAGCAGAATCAAGAGAATATTTTTACTTTTTTGCTTGAAAAATAAAAGATTATTTGATTATTCGATGGTTGCTGATTAATTTTCTTTAATTAAGCGACTTATAGCTGCAGCTCTGAACATGACGACACCTTCAACACTAGATAGAAGTTTAAATATTTGATCTTGCTGATGCGTATCGTATCTAACACTTATCTTATCAATCAATCTTTTAGCTTATTATCGTGTTTCTCTCAACTTCTCTTAATTTCTTTTATGGTATAAAAATAGTTGGAAGAAATATCTTGACGTTATAAAGATACAAACACAGAATACAAATCCCTGCTTAAAGAAGTTAAAGATGATGTTTCTTCTAAGCTTTCACACACGTTCATGTATCAGATCAGCCTGCAGAAACTCTCCCTCCTGTCGGCCCGTCTCCTCCCTGCAGGAAGCTGTTGAGCTGATTGTTGCCGCTCTCACTTCCTCTCTGCACATGAACCATTTCCTGTATGGCACTATACGAGCTGTCAGCGGTGGTAAATGCTCCAAACAGCCATTGTTCTCCGGAAATATCCTTCAGTCCCTCTGGAAACATATTCACCGTTTTGAAAGAGTGTTTATTTCTCCTCTCTGGTCTTTTTTCTGTCGCAGCTCTGTGAAGACGGAGAGTCGCTGAACACCACACAGTCGATATCGCACTGAAACTAAATGTTTATTTGCTGCTTTTTATCTCGATCGATTACGGAATCTAAATTCTGCTGCATGACGACAGTAAAACAAATGAACGTTCAAATTAAAATGTGTAAATCTTAAATCACACACGTCAAAAAATCAAGTGAATAAATGGAGGAGAGAAGGTGTCACCTCAGGCAGGTTTACTTCACAGCTCTGCTCTGTTTTCTGGTTGTTTTGAGGCTTTAATGAGCGCCAGGTTGTTAATTACCTCACTGGGAAGCTTTCAGCTGCCCGCCGTCACCACGACAAAGCAGCAGCAGCAGCAGCAGCAGCAGCAGCAGAGTAAACATCTGTGGGAGGAAGTTGACGGAGGAGAGACGGCGTTTTGGAGCGGCTGGCGGTAGGCGCTGCTTTGATGAAAAAGGGCTTCGGTTGTTAAAGTGGAAAACAAACAGGAGAGGAACTGGAAACGAGGATTTAACAGTGATGGGAACTAACGATGAATTCCATTATCGATTAACCTTTCAGATATTCTCTCAATTAATCGATTAGTTGTTTGGTCTATAAATGGTGAAAAATGTCGATCAGTGTTTCCCGAAGTCTAAGATGACGTCCTCAAATGTCTTGTTTCATCCACAACCCAAAGATTTAGAAGTTTACTGTCATAAAGGACTAATGAAAACAGAAAATATTAACATTTCTTCTTAATAAATTAGTCCAAACGATGATTCGATTATCAAAACTGTGACTATTCGACTAATCGTTGCAGCTCTAATTACAAAGATGAAATATTTCTGCACAGAAAGGAAACAAACGATGTGCATCAGGACGCTTTTTACTTGTTGTTTTGACTAAATTGAGGAGTCCTGCTAAACACGCAGCAGAACAGACCGACACATGATAATTAGCTCAGGTAGAAGACGTGAAATTAACTCAAAGTAAGGTTTAAACCTTCTGATTTCAACTTTCAAAATAAACTTTGTCTCTGTAGCGGGCTGCGAACGTCTATCAATAATCATGATAATAAATGTATTTATAGAGGCACTCAGAAGGGAGCAAGATGAAACAAAATGATTCCTTAAATACTGCAGCTTAACATATAGAAGACTGCTGCAGTACTGCTGGTGTTTGGCTGTGATACCACAGAAAAATAAAATCATCAGAACTTGTTTGAAAGTGCTAAAAGTTTTGGCCTTCCTTACCGTGACTGGTTGTACCGTGGCTGTGCTGAAGGTCAGAGAGGTGACAGGAGGTCGTATCATGAGGTGGATTTGATAACAGTCATTTTGATCAAATTCTCTGATCATCAGCAGAACGACGCACAGCTGAGACTCACCTCATTACGTGTCGTCCTCTCCTGTCGACCCGCAGAAGTGATGACGGGTCGTAATAAGAGAGAAGCAGCTTCTCCTCGATGGACAAAATCATGATCTCCTTAAAGTCCTCAAAAGATTTGGTGCTGATATTTACTTTCATTTAAATGTTAATGAAATACCTTCAACTCCTGCTATTAGAAAAGTCCTTTTTAAAAATTAATTCATCTATAATTAAAGTGTAATTAAATTACTGAATCAGTCACATCAGATGTCAACAACGCTGACTGGCTCTCACCAGATTTTTGCTAAAAAAAAAATAAAATAAAAAAATACATTCTGGCCCTACATGTTGTTGAAGGCCCATTTTCAGTAAAAAAAAATTAAAGCCTTCTGAAGTGATTGACAGCAGCTGGGGGGCGTGTCAGTGTCTGTGTTTGATTGACAGCAGCTGGAGGGGACGTGTCAGTGTCTGTGTTTGATTGACAGCAGCTGGAGGGGACGTGTCGGTGTCTGTGTTTGATTGACAGCAGCTGGAGGGGACGTGTCAGTGTCTGTGTTTGATTGACAGCAGCTGGAGGGGACGTGTCGGTGTCTGTGTTTGATTGACAGCAGCTGGGGGGTTGTGTCAGTGTCTGTGTTTGATTGACAGCAGCTGGAGGGGACGTGTCGGTGTCTGTGTTTGATTGACAGCAGCTGGGGGGGGCGTGTCTGTGTTTGATTGACAGCAGCTGGGGGGTTGTGTCAGTGTCTGTGTTTGATTGACAGCAGCTGGGGGGGGCGTGTCAGTGTTTGATTGACAGCAGCTGGCAGGCTACCATTGTTACACTGTATGAACAGAGGCAAAGTAAACAAACTGCAGAGTCATAGACTGCGTGTCGCTAACAGGGATTTTGAAGAGCAACGACCAAACCGGCATCTAACAGGTCTGAAGTGACATTTGCAGTTATGTTTACATGATGTTTAATGTGCTGCAGCTGAGCAGCTAATCAGCTGTCCAGCTGCTAACTGACATTAGCGGTGCATTTTTCCCTGGTTTGTTTGGTGGCTCGTTCAACAAGCTAAGCTGCAGGACGAGACGTGTGTTCATGTGTAAGTTAGATAAGAAGGAAAGACTTTAGCAGTAAAGCTAATGTGGGTTGTTGTTCAGAGTCTTGTGTTGTGTAGCAGGATGCTATCAGGCTCAGTGTGACCTTCTGCTCTGCTGACAATAGGATGACACGTCATCAAGGACTCCAGCTATGTAAGCAGATGAAGGAATAGTATTCAGTTGAAATGATATAAAACTAGGGGGCCCCATCATGAAACTGAAGAATTTAAAATATACATTTCTCCCTTTTGGTTTCATTTTTTTCTCAAAGGAGAACACAGGACAGAGCAGATATGTTGCTGTAGGAAGCAGAAAGGCAGTTCATTTCTGTTGGACTTTTGTTGCTCAATATGTAACCCATAAAATTAGTTTAATTTTCCCTACCCTAGTTCTGTAATCTTCTGTTGATCTGGAAAGTGTCCAGCGGTCTGAACTTTCTTGGAGGTCATGTTGGTGCTCTGAGCCCTAACTGTAATATCACACAGTATGTACAGATCATTTGTTTGTTTGTTTTGTGCATGGTGCACCATGTACCAGATGGGTGGAGTTTATCACCTCGGGGCAGTTCAGAGTGAGTCTGGTACATTTCCAACACAGAGGAGAAGATAACAATGACTTTCAAATACTGTTCAACCCCCTCTCTCTCTCTCTCTCTCACCTCCTCTGCTGTGCTTTAACAGCAGTAACTGGGACATGGCAGGAGGGAAAACAAGCGCCTCTCCAGCCTGCTTTTAGCAGCAGCACGGCCACATTCCTGTCTACTGAAGAGAGGAAGGAGGAAACAACTGCTCAGACGCTGTAATTTATAGAAGTTCATAGGTCTGGGTTTAAAAAAAAATTATTTTCCAATTCAAATTGATCGTCATATATATATTTTCTGATATCAATTCTTTTAATATACGCCTTTTCCTGTGGATTTTAAATCGGAAATGAAACCAGACATCTGCCTTTAGGCTTGGCGATGCCTTCAGCTCCCGCCGAGATCTGGCCACGAGATCTCGTCGAACGTGGCGGGAGCTGAAGGCATCGCCAAGCCTGACGCACAAAAGCTTAGTGAGAGAGAATCACAGCAAAGTGTTTTCCTGAGGTATCAGTGATGTTAACATTACAGTAGGTATGTTTGTAGCCGCCTTATTTACACCGGCTGCCTCGTGATTCGATTTAAAATCTAAAATTGTTTATACGCTGCACTAAAGAAAGCACTTATCTGGTCATTCAATCCTCACTGACTGTAGAGTTGCACTATGTTGTGAAGGCTGCTGCAGTGTGTTCATGTTACATAAAAGGTACATCAATGTAAATATTAATATTTTTAATAATGCACCAGGTTACAATTTACAGCATCAGTTCTCTGACAATCTCTTGCTCATATCTGAGCACAATCGGTATTATAATGCGATACTGAATCGATTCAGGAAGTCAGTGGTGATACTGAGCCCCAGATGTTCAGACTTTCCATCCAAGCTCGTCTATTTAATTTCCTTGCTGGTTGAAGTCGTTACATTTATGTTCTGTTTGTTGTTAATTTTTTCTTGAGCATTTTTTGATTTCTCTTTGCTACAGTGTGGTTACAGTTGAGTTTGATCATATCATCTTTAATATGCTGCATTTGCAGTCAGTGACTCATTGTTGACTAACTCACGGTCATAAAGTTTCTCTGCATGACAGCAGAGCAGCAAACTTTATGTCTGCGGACCACACCGACTGCTTCAGCACAGAGCTCCTCTTTCACTTTACAGTTTTTACAGTTTTTCAACAGTCAGGAGCCCAAATGAACATTTAACATGTTTTTCTTGCTTTAATTATTCCTCCTGACCATACTGACCATTAGAAGATCCCTTCATAAAAGTTTATCTGAAGCTAATATGAAGCTTCAGCGTCCAAATGAGTCAAATCAAGTAGATATCTTTCAACGTTAGTCTTTTTAGTGCCAAAGTCCCTCTTTTTGTTACTATACTTCCACCTGCAGCTCAACAGGGAAACACTGTCCGAGGAAACACAAATTTTAGCATCAAATTTGATGCTAAAAAGACTGTAAATGTGTCAGATATCCACTTGATATGACTAACTCAGACTGCTGAAGCCTCATATAAGCTTCACATCTACTTTTAAATGACTGTGTGGACACACTGTGGATTTTGGCCTCCATCACTTCCACTGAAAGCACATTTGAAGGGGATCTTGAAACTTATGGACACCTGACTTGTTCACATGAGGGATCCTTGCGTGAGGCTCCTGTGTTTTTTAACTCTGCGTCCACTGTCGCTGTTTCTCCAGCCGGTCAGATGCAGGGAGGACGGCGGCAGCAGAAGGCCGTCTGGCTGCAGATCAGAGTGTTTTATCAGACAGCTGCTGGATGTAAATAAACAGTCGTCCTGACGCAGCGCTGTGACTTTAAGAGCACATGGAAAGAGTCTGATTACCCAGCGTGCTCTCTGCCAGACCTCAGTCTCCACTCTGACTGCCGGCACAATTAAGCACACATGTGGATGGAGACACACACACACACTGAAACAGAGCAGCCATTTCCAGCCTCAACACACACACACACACCCACCCACTATCCCTGTACTTCTCTCTCCTCCTCGCTAACATCAGTCACGGCGCTGCAGCCAATCACAGCTCAGAGGTGGGAGGGCGAGAAACAGTCTGTGAGGTTTTTCAGGTCTAGACGGTGATGACATCACTGTTGAGTTTGCTCCTTTTTTTTTTTTTTTTTTTTTTAAATCATGTTTTAATTTTAGCACATTTAAAATTAAAGTGGTGCTTATTTTAAAGTCCTGTTTCAGACAGAAATGTTTGTTTCTTCTTGTTCCTTCAGCTGGAAGTTGTTCTCTGTGTCTAGAGCTGCAACATTTAGTCGATTAATCAATTAGTTATCAACTATTAAATTAATCACCAACTATTTTGACTATCAATTAATCGTATTGAGTCATTTTTTAAGAAAAAAAGCTCAAATTCTCTGATGTGAATATTTTCTGGTTTCTTTAGTCTCTATGACAGTAAACTGAATATCTTTGAGTTGTGGACAAAACAAGACATTTGAGGACAAAGTCTTGGACTTTAGGAAACACTGATCAACCGAACTAATCAATTAATAGAGAAAATAATTGACAGATTAATTGATCATGAAAATAATCATTATTTACAGCCTTAATTGTATTGTAGCATGATAAAAACAATTTAGTAACTAATCATTACTTTCTCGATTAATTGTTTTTTCAGTAAAATGTCAGTAAATATTGGAAAACGGTCGTTATAATTTCCCACAGCTCAACGTCTTTAAATGTCTTTTTATCTTTTTTGGTCCAACCAACAGTCCAAAACCCAAAGATATTAACTTTACTGTAATGTATGACAATAAAAAGCATTAAATTGTCACATTTCAGAAGCTCAAACTATCAAATATTTGATATTTTTGCTTTGAAATAAGACAACGGATCATTGGAATATCAATATTAGGGCTTCAACTACTTGTTTGGATCATAAAATGGTGAAAAATGTTTTGTTTTGTCCACAACTCAAAGATCTTCAGTTTACTGTCAAAGAGACTAAAGAAACCAGAAAATATTCACATTTAAGAAGCTGAATCAGGGAATTTTGTTTTCTTAAAAAATGACTCAAAACCATTAATCATTTATCAAAATAGTTGGTGATTAATTTAATAGATGACAACTAATTGATAAATTGTTGTAGCTCCAACATAATAATGTGTTTAAAGCTCAGTCAGTCTGGTTGAATGTGTTTCATGTGATTAATAAACAGCAGTTAAATAAGCAGTCAGTGGGTTCTTCAGGATCAGATGTGGACGGAGGGATGAAGGTCAGAGCTGCAGAGTGACTCTGTTTTTAATGTGATGTCATCGGCTCATCAAAGCGACATCAGACTGATTCCTCTGATTCTCCTCTGAGCTTCAAACCGGAGTCACAGGATCAGTGTTTACTGTGAGGAAGACTCCTGCAGCGGTAGCAGAGAGGGAGGAGGAGGGAGGAGGGAGGAGGAGGAGGAGGGGGGGTCATAGACAGATGGAAGGACTGTTGCTGTGGCGACCAGGCAGCTCAAAGTGTAGGTGTGCAGGTATTCATGTCCAGACATGACAGCATGCAGGTCTACACACCTCATGAGCTCAGACAGCAGAGAAGAACACAAAGTTTATTTCTTTAAAGCACATTTCAACAACAACGAGGCAGTTTAAAGTTCTTTATATGAAACATAAAATGCATTAAGAAATGTAAAAACATACAGAAATGAGATTTAAAAAGGAGTAAAATAAAAATAGATTAAACAGAATTTAATAAAAGACAAACAGAAGTCTTGATCCTCGATTTTAAAAGAGCAGAAATCCAAATATGTGGTGAATAAAAACTAAGATACAAATGTTTTTTAAAGTTGATTTGAAAAGCAACAGGAGGAAAAGGAAAAGCAGGGAGGAGGAGGAGGAGGAGGGAGGAAGAGGGAGGGATGGACAGAAGACAGAAAAACAGCAGATTAGAGAAGGAATGGAGATAAACAGTAAAGGTGGACTGATAAGAAGGATGGAGGGATTAAGACTTCTGTTCCTCCCTGTCTGACCTTTTTATCCCTTCACAGGAAAGACATCCAACTCCAGACACTGCTACAATAACAATAACAATAACAATAATAATAATGATAATATAAACTTTATTTATAAACAGAAGTAAGAAACTTTATTTAAAACAAATCAGAAGCACAATGAAAACAAGTCCAGAAATGATGAGTTTAGACAATAAATGTGTTCAAAATGATCACTGAGACTTTTTCTCCCTGTTATATTAAATAAATAATGATAAATAATTGAATATATATAAGTTATATGGAAAGGATTAGTGTTTTAAAGTGTTTTTCAGGCGTCTCTCGCTGCGTCCAGCGTAGAAACATTTACAGGGACGAGTGAGATTCACCATCTTGTTGACTTGTTCTCTGATCAGATAGTTTCTAAACTCATCATACGGCACGTCGAACGCTGTTCAGAGTTCTGGTGTGTTTGGGGAAAAAACATGTTTATGTTTCTTAAAATATTTTTTAAAAGTCATTTTGGCGCTGAAAATAACCAATACTAACAATAATGTTATTTATAAAACTAAATTCATGTTTAAATCCAAACAAACTAAACTTTAAGATAAGAGGACAGCAGGACTCCAGAAGCAGCAGCTCTCTCTCTAATCTATGAGCTGTGACCTTTGACCTCTCTCAGATGTTGTTGATGCGGATGTGAGATTATGAAACGTTGGATGTCTCTAAAAAAAAAAAGACTAAAATTTGAAGATTATGAGAAAAAACAGACACACAGAGTCATTGGTGTAGCGGCCGCTGGTCAGTATAAATAGCTTGTGGTCCTTATATGGAGCTTCGTCACATGTCCTCCTCCTCCTCCTCCTCCTCCTCGCTGCCTCCACACAGACTGTTGTCCTGCTGATAGAGGAGGAATGTTTCACCTCCAGCAGGAGTCACTCTGATTAATCTGACCTGGAGTCTGTTCTGCCGGCTCCACTCTGTCCCCCCGAGTCTCCACATCATAACACTGTAACAATCAGCAGAACTTCCCTTTTTAAAACGACGTGTTTCTCCGTGACGTGTTCAGGATCAGCGTCAGGTGGTTCGTAATCGTTACGTTTCTGACTTTTTCCTCCAGTAAAACTTTTACTGGAGGAAGTAATCGTTAGTCGCAGCCCTAAAAACTCTTACAGCTACATCCTTGATCTGCTGGGAAACAGGAAGTGTTGAGAAGCAAACGCAGCATTTTACTCTGATGTCACTAAACGTATTGATCCTCGCAGGCTGATACAGAACAACTACAATCAGCAAATCAATCAGAGTGATCAAATCAATACATGTGTTGACATCACTAAGACTTTAATGTCTCTGACAGTCTCCTCTGTCTCCAGATATGAAGGTTTGTGCACAACTTCTCACTCAGGTCTGTGTTTTGTGTTTCCAGCTGCAGGTCAGAACCCGGACCACGTCCTGCAGGGGACGGGGGTGAAACCTGAGGCTCGGCGGCCCGGCGAGGACTCCACCATCGCGCCCGAGGACGCCGCCCGTTTCCTCAGCTGTTACTGCTCCGGACACTGTCCTGAAGACGCCACCAACAACACCTGCCAGTGAGTCGACACAGCAGAGTAGAAAACAGTAGAATCTGGGATAGAAAGGTCCGGGTCAGAGGTAGAGCGGATGAAATCTTACTTAAGGGCCCCAAAACGACTCAGTTTGGCCCTGAGGATGGTCGAATAAGTTAGCGTCGTCTCATAGCATCGTTTTCAGAGAGAGAGAAAAAGCCGTAAACAGCAAACAGACACAGTTAGCTGTAGACTAGCTGGTGAACATAGTGGAGCATTTAGCAGCTAAAGAGCCAGATATTTTCCTCAGGAGTTGGTAGAGAGTAAAAACAGAAGCTAAAAGAGAGTGAATATTGGACTCACATTCACCAGGTGGACAGAAACACGACTCCACATGAATGATAATGTTGCTCCGTAACTGCTGGATGTGAAGTAGGCAGCTATTAGCTAACATGTTAGCCACAGCTACTTTTTAAGCAGATAATAAGACTATTTTACAGCAAAAAAGTGGACAAAAAACATAAATATAAGCAGCTTTAACCAGATTGAAACTATAAAGGACCAAAATTAGAACCCTGAGGAACCCCACAAGTAATTATTGACATTATCAATGTGAGGTTGATGTTGCTCTGTAACTGCTGGATGTGGAAACAAGCAACTGTTTGCTAACAAGTTCAACATATTAGCTTAAAAAGATGATGATGTGTCAGAGTTAATGTTCACTACTTGTTAGTGATAGAAACTAGAGGAGTAAACAGGTTTAAAGTCACTGTTATTGATACGTATCGATGGTCTGTGTGTGTCTCTTCAGGACTAACGGTCAGTGTTTTGCCATCATCGAGGAGGATGAGCACGGAGAGGCCATCCTCACCTCCGGCTGCATGAAGTACGAAGGCTCGCATTTCCAGTGCAAGGTAAACACACACACACTTAACTTAATGTGAAACACAAACTGAATTACTCACACACAAACACACACGTCTGTGTTTACCTGGAAAAACCAGATCACTGAGAGGAATCGAGTTCAGACAGGAAATCAAGTCAAGAATCTTATTTAAGTGTCAGTTTATGTAACAGAGACAGTCTGCAGCCTCCGATCATCATCATCATCATCCTCATCATCATCATCAGAAGTTCTTTATGTCTCGGTGAACTCTGAGAGGATCAATTAACATAAAAGACAGTAAAGTCCTAAAATACAAGATTTAAATATATTACTGTTAGTAAAAAAGAAAAAGAAAACCATCACATATCTTTGTTTCCATGCTGAGCTGCAGGTGGAAGAATAGAGCTGCAACGATCAGCTGATTAAACGATCAACAGAAAACTATTCTAATAACTGAGTCTTTGTTTTAGTCTTTTTTTTAATGCAAAATTACTGATGATGTGAAGATTTGATTTCTGTGTCATATATGATATTAAACTAAATATTTTTGGGTTTCTGACTGTTGATCAGACTAAACGAAACATTTTAAAACGTCATATTTTAATAATTTCTGACATTTTATAGACAAAAAGATGAATCTAGAAAATAACCAGCAGATTATATCATTGATGATGAAAATATAAATCTTTAAATTAATAAATCGTTAGTTGCAGTTTGAAGAATGATTTAGTTTTTACTCAGGAAGACGACTTAACATGAAAACACTCAATAAAGATGATCTTCTGATGGTCAGTATGAAGAGGAGGAGTGATTACAGCAAGAAACATGTGTCACTGTTCATTTGGGCTCCTGACGATGTTTGAAACATTGTGAACTTTCAGCCTGTTCTTGTCTTAAAAGAGAGTTTAGTCTGTTTAGTCTTTTCATTCAGCGTCTGGTTGAGGTTTGATTGATTACCTGTACCCGGTGTGATTGACAGGACTCTCCCAGAGCTCAGACCAGGAGGACGATCGAGTGCTGCAACACCGACTTCTGCAACCGAGACCTGCAGCCCACCCTCCCCCCGCTGGCTCCCTCCGGTAACGTTTTCCTCCCGACCGACCGCCGGCGCCGACAGATTCAGGTGTTGATCAGGTGGAGGTAGACTTTATTTAACCGCAGTGTGTTTTGTTTTTGTTTGTTTTTTTTCCTCTGCCGGATGTCTCCAGAAGGCAGCCCACACTGGCTGGCCTTCCTCATCTCCATGACGGTCTGCTGCTGCACTCTGATCTGCGTCACCGTGGTCTGTTACTACAGGTGAGACTTCACACTGACCGTCAGCATCATTTTAGAGTTTCAGTCTCTGGAGAGTAGTTCTGTGGAAGGCAGACAAATCTATAAATACTCAGGGATAGACTCTTATATTTAAAAAAAACAAAAGAAATAAGAGAACTGAAGACAATTAATAAGCAAATAAATACATGTTTACATAGGTGAGCTCTGAGTCTGCAGGTATTGCTGATCATGCAGGATGATGTCATCAAAACTATCCAATGACTGAGTCACCCGGTGACGTCATGTTTTACAGCTTCTAGTTTGTTTATAAATAAAAACAAGTGAGTGTGAAGACGAACAGAAGCAGAACTAAAAGACAACAATGAGTCTTTTTTTTTTTTTTTTCCTTCGTTTGGACCAAATGAACCAAATTACAGGTGTGAAAGTCATGAAACTCACCTGCAGCAGCAGCAGCAACGTACCGAAAACACACTGTTAGACTTCAGGAGGAAAACTGTGTTTACCTGAAGACAACAAGTACAAAAATAAACTGTTTGCTGCTCTATAGATAGAGGTATAATGTGTGTGTGTGTGTGTGTGTGTGTGTGTGTGTGTGTGTGTGCAGGTATAAGTGGCAGAGTGAGCGGCAGCGGTATCACAGGGATCTGGAGCAGGAAGTCTTCATCCCTGCTGGAGAGTCGCTCAAAGACCTCATTCACCAATCACAGAGCTCCGGCAGTGGCTCAGGCCTCCCCCTGCTGGTAGGAACACAGCACTGCACACACACACACACACACACACACACGCACACACACACACACACACACACACACACACGCACACACACACACACACACACACACACCTTAATGACCTGAAGTATACACACATGCAGTAGAAATGTAAACATCTGAGAAGCTGAGCATTAACTGGAAACACTGCTGATAAAAATCTGTACGTTTGCAGTGTTTTCCTTTTATGATTTTTTTTGCATCATGGAAACAGAATTTGGACTTTTATTGGGACTCTGAAGTTAAACGTGATCAGTCAACAAGTGTTCTGGTTTCAATCTGGATATTCATGGATCCTTAAAAAGTCTTAAATTTGGAGGATTCACATCGACCAACAGGATGTAATGTTACGTAATTACATATAAATATTCCTCACTCGGCCTTTTCTGGATTCTTACATATTTCTTGTTTGCTTGAATTGTTTCTAGAAGAGGTAAATATTTAAATTTGACCATTTTTGACGTCTAACACCCAGAAAATACATTTTCTCTGTTCCTACATCAGTCATCTGTATACAGAAACACAATGACACAATAAACTGAAAATAATCCTGAAAACTCTCTAAATAGTTTATTGGATTAGGAATAAACTTTTCTGATGCCTTACTTTGAGAACTACCAACATTCTGAAAACCTGTTTCTTTCTTTAAAAAATGTAAGAATAAGACAAAGTTCTTAGATGTTCAGATGTTGTTTAAACACAAGCAGCTGCACAAATACATTCTTATTTTATAACTGTTGAATCCATTAGCTCTCATCTGAGTCCACGTCACATTCAGTTATTAATTCTATTTCTATAAACTAGTGATATAAATGTGAATAAATGAATGTAGCTAATAAATGATTGAAGGGTTTCCTGTCAGTCTCTGGTGTTAAAATTCACTTTATGTTGTATTGAAAAGGTCTTAAAAAGTCCAGAATTGAACCTGGTGAAACACTGCAGAAGGCAGGAATAGTTTAGTGGCAGCAACAGAACATCTTTACATGATCTGAACATATCGACTCTAAACCTCAACGTGACCTTTAATTAAATGACTTTCCTGCATCAAACATACACACACACACGTCTTCATTAGCATTGAGTTCTCGTCCAGACATCATTTAAACTCGTCTCTGTGTTTCCTCCTCAGGTGCAGCGGACCATCGCCAAGCAGATCCAGATGGTCCGTCAGATCGGGAAGGGTCGCTACGGCGAGGTGTGGCTCGGACGCTGGAGGGGAGAGAAGGTCGCCGTCAAAGTCTTCTTCACCCGAGAGGAAGCCAGCTGGTTCAGAGAGACGGAGATCTACCAGACTGTCCTGATGAGACACGAGAACATCCTCGGTAACGTCACGTCCATCCGTCTCTTCACTCATACCAAAAAAAAAACTACAAAATCAGACTTTGTTGCTCTTTTAATCCTGTTTGTTGTTATTATTAGTATATTTTAACTCGACGATTTAAGTTAAAAGGATGAAATTTAGGTTGAGGTTTACTTCCCTGGACAGTGACGTTAATGCAACGACAAACTGCAGCAAAACTAAATGAAAAGCTGAGAGCGAGCCTGAAGACTGCAGGACTCCAGGATCGATCGATACCGTGATTGATTTTTAATTTAGTTGATGATTTCAAGTAACGACAGCGAGCATCGACCGCCGTCCATCAGACTGATGATGACGGCGCTCTGCTGATACGTATGTATGCAGACAGACTAATTCATTTAAGAGAAAGAAGAGGACGAACTTTACTGAGACGACCCTGCAGGCGTACTCGCCATCCGCACCACCGAAGAAGAGAAAAGACCTCAAGAACATTTATGTATTTATCTTTTAAATCAGACTTTTTTCTGTGAGGTTTGTCGGTACGAGTCACCAGTTCATGAGCAGCTGAACGTTGCTCAGATTTCATCATCGACGCCTTTAAAACACTGTGATGCTTCAAGTCCTGTTTTCAGAAATCAGCAGACAAAAACATTAGAAGTTGAGAGTGTCAGTAGTAGAAACATAAATATAACAGAGCAGCGCGGTGCAGAAATAAAGGAGGAAGTATGAATCTGTTGATACGAGTGCTGCTCACATGAATCTGTATTTCAGAAACATTTGTTTTATCAGGACGGTTATTTAATACTTTGTGAAGACAGACAGACTACAAACAGGAAAACAAGTCATCAGAGTACGAAACACTCTTGATCTGTTGAAACATGCTGAGTCATCTATTACGGCTTCTTCTTCGTCTTAGTTTACTGTCATAAGGAAAAACATTAAATCCTCACATTTGAGAAGCTTAAGATTAATTGATTAGCAGATTTATTAGCTGTTGATGGATTCATTGATTAACTGACTCATCTTAAACAAACTGTATGAAGGAACTTTTCTGCAGTTTATTGAATCTTTTCCTCAGCTCGTGTCCGACGAGGATCTGACCTCTCTTCCCTCCTCCCGCAGGCTTCATCGCGGCCGACATCAAAGGCACCGGCGCATTCACGCAGCTCTTCCTCATCACCGACTACCACGAGAACGGCTCGCTGTACGACTACCTGAAGCTGACCACACTGGACACGCAGACGCTGCTGCGACTCGCCTACTCGGCCGCCTGCGGCCTCTGTCACCTGCACACCGAGATCTACGGCACGCACGGGAAGCCCGCCATCGCCCACCGCGACCTCAAGAGCAAGAACATCCTGATCAAGAAGAACGGAACCTGCTGCATCGCCGACCTCGGCCTCGCCGTCAAGTTCAACAGGTTTTAACTCGACCTCGATGTTTTATTGTAACGTCTGGATGCACGTTAGCGTGTTAGCCATTAGTGTGAAATTATAATGTGCAACATGAAGAGTTTATCATGTTTTTATTATGATTTATTGATTTGTATCTTGAACCTGGAGAGAAGAAAACACAATAGATTCTACATAAACGAACATATTCTTTATAAAACTAGAAACAAATACATTCTGTATACTCTATTTAAAATAAAAATGACATATTACATCAACTAAAACTTAAATAAATTCTATATAAAACTAACAAAACAAATACAGGCTATATAAACTGTATTCTGTATTAAACTAAAAGACTTTATTCTATATAAAACAGATATATAACCTGAATATTCTATATAAACTAAAAAAATGTATAAATTCTATATAAATAAAAAAAAATGTATAAATTCTATATAAATAAAAAAAAGTATAAATTCTATATAAATAAAAAAATGTATAAATTCTATATAAATAAAAAAAAGTATAAATTCTATATAAATAAAAAAAGTATAAATTCTATATAAATAAAAAAATGTATAAATTCTATATAAATAAAAAAAATGTATAAATTCTATATAAATAAAAAAAATGTATAAATTCTATATAAATAAAAAAAATGTATAAATTCTATATAAATAAAAAAATGTATAAATTCTATATAAATAAAAAAAGTATAAATTCTATATAAATAAAAAATTGTATAAATTCTATATAAATAAAAAATGTATAAATTCTATATAAATAAAAAAATGTATAAATTCTATATAAATAAAAAATTGTATAAATTCTATATAAATAAAAAAAAAGTATAAATTCTATATAAATAAAAAAATGTATAAATTCTATATAAATAAAAAATTGTATAAATTCTATATAAATAAAAAAAAAAGTATAAATTCTATATAAATAAAAAATTGTATAAATTCTATATAAATAAAAAAAATGTATAAATTCTATATAAATAAAAAATTGTATAAATTCTATATAAATAAAAAAATGTATAAATTCTATATAAATAAAAAAATGTATAAATTCTATATAAATAAAAAAAATGTATAAATTCTATATAAATAAAAAAAGTATAAATTCTATATAAATAAAAAAAGTATAAATTCTATATAAATAAAAAAAAAGTATAAATTCTATATAAATAAAAAAATGTATAAATTCTATATAAATAAAAAAATGTATAAATTCTATATAAATAAAAAAAATGTATAAATTCTATATAAATAAAAAAATGTATAAATTCTATATAAATAAAAAAAATGTATAAATTCTATATAAATAAAAAAAAGTATAAATTCTATATAAATAAAAAATTGTATAAATTCTATATAAATAAAAAAAAAGTATAAATTCTATATAAAT
The DNA here is from genome assembly GCF_910596095.1 of Thunnus maccoyii. NCBI lineage: Eukaryota > Metazoa > Chordata > Actinopteri > Scombriformes > Scombridae > Thunnus > Thunnus maccoyii. Next base: position 1,571,624 of record NC_056546.1, read on the forward strand.
AAAAAATTGTATAAATTCTATATAAATAAAAAAAAAGTATAAATTCTATATAAATAAAAAATTGTATAAATTCTATATAAATAAAAAAAATGTATAAATTCTATATAAATAAAAAATTGTATAAATTCTATATAAAAAAAAGTATAAATTCTATATAAATAAAAAATTGTATAAATTCTATATAAATAAAAAAAAATGTATAAATTCTATATAAATAAAAAAAAGTATAAATTCTATATAAATAAAAAAAAAGTATAAATTCTATATAAATAAAAAAAATGTATAAATTCTATATAAATAAAAAATTGTATAAATTCTATATAAATAAAAAATTGTATAAATTCTATATAAATTAAAAAAAAGTATAAATTCTGTATAAATAAAAAAATTGTATAAATTCTATATAAATAAAAAAATTGTATAAATTCTATATAAATAAAAAAATGTATAAATTCTATATAAACTAAAATAACACATCTTATATTTATTTAGGGTGACCAGTTTGAATCTTCATTGATTAATAGATAAATGTTTTATTGATCACCTGTTTGCTTGTTAATGTGATAATATGACAGAACAATATTCTCCAAACAGCTGATTATTTTCAGTTTATTTCTTATATTTCTTGAACATTAATTTACTATAAACCACAGTGAACAGTGATCTCAGCATCTGACTGACTGGCTCTCTCGTTTGCGTTGCCGTAGCGACACTAACGAGATGGACATCCCTCTGAGCACCCGGGTGGGGACGAGGCGCTACATGGCCCCCGAGGTCCTGGACGAGAGCCTCAACAAGAACCACTTCCAGGGTTACATCATGGCCGACATGTACAGCTATGGCCTCGTCATCTGGGAGATGGCCAGACGCTGCGTCACCGGGGGTAACGCACACACACACACACACACACACACACACACACACACACACACACACACACACACACACACGCTGCAGATAAAGCAGGTTGAACGTGATCAATCAAAACGTCAGAAGGAACCAGCTTGAGTCAGCTGATCGTCTCCTTAGTCAGTTATTTCAGGGATTCTTTAGTACTCCGCTCTGATTGGCCGGTGAAGATATTCTATGGTTAAATGCTCAGCTGTGATTGGCCAGTGAAAACATCCTGAGGTTTAATATTTCTGAGTAACAGTCAGCTGTTTCCAGTTTAATCAAATCAGCTGAGAGCAGAGCTTCTTCTAATCTCATCAACTGGCTCCACCTGCTGGTCATAACCAGTTACTGCTGCTGCATCTGTTTATATCTTTATGTATTAATCCTCCTTTTCCAAATGATATTTAAACACATGTTTGACTGCATTCAGTTCCAGTTATGTCCCATTTAACAACAGTTATTACAGCTTTGAACTCCTGAACCTTCATATAGGAGTGATGTCACTTTATGTCACAGCTCTGTTCATTTTATACTGATTTTCCTAGAATAAGGCTCATTGGCAGGTTTTCCATTTTAAGACATTTTACAGAGCTGGTGGTGCAGTTTGGTACAAATTATTAAAAAAAACCCACATTTACTTGTAAATCAGTGTAAAACAGGACACTGGTGCAGTCTCACACCTGTTTTGCTCCTTTGGTTCAGTTTTACTTTGTAACCTTTTAGATTTTTCTGAACAGTTGTCTAGATATTCCTCTGCAGAGAAAGACTCTCATCATCTTCTTCTTCTTCTTCTTCGTCTGTGTTCAGGTATCGTGGAGGACTACCAGCTGCCGTACTATGAGATGGTGCCCTCTGACCCCTCCTATGAAGACATGCTGGAGGTGGTGTGTGTTAAAGGACTGCGGCCCACAGTGTCCAACCGCTGGAACAGCGACGAGGTGAAACTCAAACACTTATTATTACATCACATCACACGTTCTTCACGTTCTTCTCTCCAGACTGACGACGTCTGAACAGCCTCGACTGAATCAAAACGATGATGTTTCAGGAAGTGATTCATTCAAAGTTGAACGTGGACTTATCTCAGAAACAGAATCAGCTTTATATGTTCACACATACGAGGAGCTGGACTCTGGTCTCTAGTGGTTCTCAGTGTTCACAACAATCACAAAGATGCACAAGAACAACAAAGCAAAGATCATTCAAATAAACATTATGCACTATTATGCACAAGCAAGTCTGTAAAAAATAGAAACAACAACGTAAAGTTTCTATTCTCTGTGATTAACAAAAAACAATCATTTAAATCAATATAATTTACTCGCAGCAGGTAAACGTTTATCCAACAACTATTAGACGGATTGTTATGAAGTTTGGTTCATACAAGGCTGCAACTAACGATCGATTCATCGTTTTGTTTATATGATGGTTGTTATAACTTTGTAGAGCTCATGATGACGTCGTCTGATGTCTTATTTTGTCGTATCAAGTTCAAAATCCAAAGATATTCAGTTTTACTTTGATGCATGAAGAAGGAAAACTTCAGATCATCACAGAAGCTGCAACCAGCAGATGTAACGATCTAAATAGTTCATCTTCTGTCAGTAGAACAGCTGTAGTTCACATGTTCATGTCCTCCTCAGGAGGAACGTTGATCACCTGTGAAACTGTTAAATTGTTTCTGTGTGTTATTAAAACGTCTTTAATTTCACTTTATGAAGCTGCAGAGACCCGAAAAACTGCTGATGTTTCCCATCAGCCTCGGCTGATTAGTGCTAATTAACAAATGTTATGATGAGAGAGGGATGTTTTATTTACTGGTTTATTAATCAGGAACACATTAATAATCATAAACCAGAGTTCATCACGGCGCCGTTTCCTGTCTCATTCTGGATGAAACTCACTTTTCTGGAAGCAGCAAACCTGCCGAGCAGCGTCGATCACATGATGAGCTGCTTCCTCGTCACTAAAGTGTCTCTAACTGTGTGTGTGTGTGCGTGTGTGTGCGTGTGCGTGTGTGTGCGTGTGTGTGCGTGTGTGTGCGTGTGTGTGTGTGTGTGTGTGTGTTGTGTTTCCGCAGTGCCTTCGGGCCATGCTGAAGCTGATGTCAGAGTGCTGGGCTCATAACCCCGCCTCCCGCCTCACCATCCTCAGAGTGAAGAAGACGCTCGCCAAGATGGTGGAGTCGCAGGACATCAAGATCTGACCGCCGCCCTCCTCCTCCTCCTCCTCCTCCTCCTCCTCCTCCTCCTCCTCACACCTCCGCCAGATTCACCTTGAACCCAGAACAACCTGACCTGGACCGGAGCAGATCACCACCCTTCATCAGGAGGAGGAAGAGGAGGAGAAGTTGGGAGATAAGAGAATTTAAAAAAAAAAAAAAAGGACCCGTTTCAGGGCGGAGCTGTGCGTCTCCTCCTTCCTCCTCCTTCCTCCTCCTCTTCAGTGTGTGAGCGGCCGGGAAACAAACAAACATGGAGTCGCTCCTCTTCCTCTCTTCGTGGCTCATGCGGAGCGAGACAGCCGGGTTTGACGCTTTCTGTGAAAGCCAAACGAGACATTTAAATTTGGATGAGCGGAGGGGAGAGGAAGCTCGCTGTGAATGAACAGAGAAACATTTTTAAGGACCCGCCTCGCCCAGCCTTCCTCCTCTTCTGCCTGTTTAAAAAAAAAATGCCAATTTTTTGTTTTTATTTTCTCTTCAGGACAGTGTTTCTCCTGCCATATTGAAATATATCTACACTCTTAAAGTAGAGTTAATTATAAAAAATAAGGTACTATTATAATATGTGAATTTTAATGTGTAAATAAATGTTATCTTTAGATGCCGTGCCTACTCATAAGAAGATTTTTAAAAAAAAAACCAGAACACTATGCTGCAGTGGACTCCAGAGAGACGTTCACACTCTGGAGACGTCTACCGTCCTGTCTGTCTGTCCACGTCCTGGTTCATGTCGGCCTCACAGCTGGTTGTTAGGAGATTGTACAACAGTTATTAAAGAGGTGGAGCTGCTGCTGCTCTGGTTGGCAGGAATAAACCTCATTGGTCGAGTTAAACCTCAGTTGGGTGGTGACTTTCAGCTCTGTGAGCCAATAGGAGGAGAGAAGAGTCCCCCGGGGGAGCGAAGCAAATAGTTTATATGTTTTTAACTTTTCATTCAGTGACAAATTAAAGGATCAGTCTGGTGTTTTTCTCTGTTTTTCTTCTTGTCAACAAATCTTCATGTTTGGATCCAAACCAACACTGAACTGATCTACTAACCAGTGTTGTGTGTTTGTATCAGAGCTGATATATCTGATTCCTCTGTGCTGTAGTGCAGCGTCTGTCTTACACAGAACTACTCTCCAGAGACTGAAAACATGATGCTGTTAATAGTGTTTGGAGCCGTTTCTAATGTGACCAAACTCCTCATGATGAAGGAACAACAATAGTTTCTGGACAACAACAGAGGAATCAGATATATCAGGTTTTGGATACAAACACAACACTGGTTAGTAGATCAGTTCATTGTTGGTTTGGATCCAAACATGAAGATTTGTTGACAAGAAGAAAAACAGAGAAAATCATCAGAATGATCCTTTAACTCATCGTGTCTTCCACGTCTAATTGTGTGTTGTGGGATTACAGGTGGAGACGACTGGTTATGTCCTCATGATGTTAGTAATTAGTGATGTTATAGTCAAGTATCTGATTCAGAGTTTGATCTGATGCTCAGCAGCAGAAGATATAATATGGATTTAAAATGTATCTGATACATTTTCACAAGCTACTTGATCCAAATACTCAAAACTATAAAGTTTATAACCTTAAATGATCGATCTGATGTGAACGATCCTCTAGAGAGACGACGTCTCACTCTGTTGGAGTTGTTTGAAACACTCTGATTGAACAGTGGTGTTACAGAGTGAAGCTTCTTCCCTCACAAAGGATCTTTGGTCGAGTACTGACAAACAAATAAATAAACGAGTTTCATTTTTTTTCATCCAGTGATTCACAGGATGAAGGTTAATTAATCACAGCTGATATGAGCGACACTAGCAGGCCGAGGCGAACAAAACGGAGTAAAGAAAGAATCTGTTTCATTTAGCAGATATGATCTTTATGTTCAGCTCAAGACATCTCCAGTGTAACTAGTTTTCATTTTTACATTAGTAAGATGTAGTTTATCTTTATAATTAAAGATAATTAACTTGGTAATGTACCCTTAAATATAACTTTGTACATAACTGAAATATACTGTATTTATGTAGGACATTAAACGCAACACAGTGGATCATCAGATAATTCACCAAATTTATAGTTTGAGTTCATCATCCTGAGAGGAAACGTTTAGCGAATTCAATCCAGTAATAAAACTACAATAAACTATTTGTATTAAAGTTTATTCTTGATCTTGGAAATAGTCTGAAAAGAAATCTTTTTATAAAAATCCTCAAAATCAGGACTTCATCTAGTTTCTGGGACTGATTTCACATTAATGCTACTTAATGTCTTGTTTGGGAACGTTATTAAATAAAGATACTTGGAGTTTTAAAAGGGGGCTGTTAAAGGGAAGGAAGTGTAGTACGCTCCTCGTTTTGGCCCCTCCCACTGAGGTTTAACTCATCCAATCAGATTCTTTCTGACGTTTTTTAAAAAAAAAATGAGATTGACAGTTTATTCTTTAATATGAATGTAAACTGTATTTCTTTAAGACCTTTTAAACAAATCAGGAATTTGTTTCAGTTGAATTTCCAGACAAAATTTTCTCATTAAGAATATTTGGGAAACGGATCCAGGACGTGTTTAGCGTTTAGCTTAGCACAAAGACTGGAAGCAGGGGGAAACTGCTAGCTTAGCAACATCAGAAGAGGAAAAAAAATTAACCTTGTAACGTCTCCAAATCTGTCAGATTTACAAATAAGGATGTAAAATCGAGACGTCGGTGGCGTCGGGAGATGTTGGAAGGTGTATTTTTGTTTTTATACTCGGTGGTGCTACGCTAGCAGTTTCCCCCCGCTTCCAGTCTTTGTGCTAAGCTACGCTAAACACACCCTGAACACCTCTCGGTACTGGACACAAAACAAGATTTCTCTAAAATGTCGGACTGTTCCTTTAACTGTTTGATTTCTCTCCTCAGCAGCTGGACGATGTGCACGTGTCGGCTCGGCGTGCATGTTCGCTCAGATGTGTGTGTGTGTGTGTGTGTGTGTGTGTGCGTGCGTGCGTGCGTGCATGTGCGTGTGAGAGAGAATGACGCTGACCGAACATACAGCAGCTATTTAAGAGCAGTAACTTTAGTGTTTTTCTCTGTAATAAATGTGCAAGAAAACTCCCCAATATAGAAATAATCTCTAATATGTAAATCTGTAATGTTTTTTGTTTTGGTGATGTTGTTGTTGTTTTGTACAGCATCTGGTTCGGTGCCTTATGAGTTTACCAAGGAAACAAAAAACTGTATACAGTCTGTCCAGTGTAACGATTTTTAAGTAAATAACCTTATTTTTAGTACACAAACTCACTGCGTCGTCTCTGCTTCTTTCACCTGTTTGTTTGTTTTGTTTTTTGTTTGTTTTAAAGTTGTTTGGCTTTAAGCTATGGAGGCCCTCTGCTGCCAGGAAAATAAATACATGGATGAAAAGTTTGAAATGATACAGTAGGTCGAATTTATGATGCTCAAAATTAAGACTTAAATTTATGAGAAACTGTATTTTAAAAGTGAGATATTTAAACATAATATTGACTTTTACAGGCCAGTGAGATGTAACACTTTATTATTTTCTTTTCAAAGTTTTGATTTGTGTTCAGGGGAGCAGCTAATGATTTTCATTGACTGATCGTTAGTCTACAAAATATCAAAAAACAGTGAAAAGACGCCCATCACAACTTCCCAGAGTCTAAAGTTACATCTTAAAATGTTTTATGTTTGATCAACAAGCCAAAACCCAAACAAAGAAAAGCAGCAAATCTTCTCATTTTAGATCCTAAAACAAGAGAAAATTTTAAATTATTTTACTACTTTTGCTTGAAAAATTATTAAAACAATTATTTTATTATCAAAATAGTTGCAGATTATTTTTCTGTCAATTGTTTCAGCTCTGCGTGTGTTTTAATCTTTAACTATTCTTTTTAAATTTTCATATAAACCTACTTTCTTGTAATTGACAGCAATTTTATCCAATAATTATGACGTCAAGTCTTAATTTTGACTTAAATAGCTAAAAGTTTAAGAGATGCAATTAATTTTCTGCCAATTATATTATATTGTCTTTAATGATAGTTTAGTCTATAAAATTCCAGCAAACAGTGAACTCATCACATATTTATAGACCTGAGTGACATCTGTGAATATTAAAAACCTTAAAAATATTCAGTTTATGATTAAAAACAGAGAAAAGCAGCAAATACTCATATTGGAGAATCAGATTTTTAATTGATAATTGACTTAAACTATCTGTGATGATTGCATCTCGTTGTTTTTTAATCTAAACATTTTGATTCACAAAGTTGTTGTTTGTTTTTGTTTTTTTAAATATTATAGTTTTACTTATTTTTCAGGCATAAATGAGCTTCCATACAGCTCCGGTGCCACATGTTTGAACTGAGCTCCATCTGCTGGACAAACATCGTTACTGCAGCTTGAGGACGGAGAAAGTTTAGATTATTGATTATAAATCTATTTATGGATTTAACTAATAGTTATTTTCATTATTGATTATTTGTTCAGTATTTCTCAGAGACACCAGGTTACGTCTTCAAATGTATTTTGTCCAACAAACTGCAGAACTTGAAGACGTTCAGTTTAAAGTTATAAAACAGAGATTTAACAGTTGAAAGGAGTTAATGACTGAATCATTTACTCCGTTAATTTAATTAAAATCAAACTGAAACTTTTCTCCAAATCCAGACTTTTACTGCACTGAAGCTAAAAAAAATCAATCAATAGAAAATTCCTTCAAACTGTTGTTATGGAGACGAGCCAAACCAGGAAATATGAGATACTGGTTTAAAAAATATGAAGAATCATTAAAATGTATATTTGCAAATATTTTAGTGTGTTGAATTAAAAAAAGCTTAAAAGATTTTTGCACGAGCAGATCAAAGCTGTTTATTAATTTACACTTTCAGGAGTTTTACTGGTTTATACTGGGATTATATATATAAAAATAAATATCTTGAAACAGTTTTAATCCTGAATTATACTTTAAAATCCATATTAATCAAAAAAATTAAGTTCTAACTCCAACATGATGTCCAGTAACTTCATCACTCTCTGATGTCTGAAAACAAACTGATGATCCAGGTTCACTTTTAAAACCATTAAGTTTGAGAAAGTGACGTTTCTACTGGTGAATTACTGGTGAACGTCTGAATCCTCTCACTGATCGTCACTTTCATTAAAACATCCTGAACTTCTTCAGCATATTTAATTTAATTTAACTGCACTTCAGAGTTTTATTTCTATATTTGTTCAGCAGTGATTTATCAGTATTTCACTAAAATATTTCCTTCTTCTGGTTTTTTCCTCTCAGGCTGTTTGAGGAGTTTTAAAACCTGCAGTTTGTATTTTACATCTGGAATCACTTCCTGTTTAAAAGTTAATTATCTGCGTTTGCAGTCCAGCAAATATAAACCATCAGAGTCCAGAAACACAAAGAGCTGCAGTGTTGAAAGTTGTGACTAATTTTCTTGTCAAGACTAATAATTTAAACCCAAAGAAGATATATTTTGTGGTCCAAGATGTTTATTTTCCAGAGAACTGAGTTTGAACTAAACCTGTAAACTTCATAAACAGCTTATAAATCATCTGACTCGGTTCAGGAAACCGTGTTTGACCTTCAGAGTAAAAGACACGAGGCTGCGATGATGTTTAGAGAAACATTTTCGTCTTTATTAACGCCCTTCAGTGAGTCCCTGTCTACTTGTCCTCAGGCTTGTTGAAGCAGTAGGTGAGGCAGCACTTCCCGCAGTAGTGACGGTCGAAGTGGCTCGCCATGAAGACGCCGGCGCCGCACTCGTCAGCCGGACACTCGCGCCTCAGCCGGTGGATTTTACCGTTCTCGTCCACCTGGAGAGAAAAGAAAAGATAGAAAACATCAAACTGCTGCAGCGAAACCAGCTTCACACGACAAAAACTAGATAATTTATAAACTTTTAGAAGTTATTTGGATCCAAAATGTCTTCAAACTGTTTCCTTACTGGTCAAAACCCCAAATTATCACATTTGTATTGATGCTAAGAATCAACTCCTGCTGCTTCAGCTCAAAAACAAAACTTGATCTTCTGAATTTGACAAAATGTAGTTTTTTTTTTGGAAGACATCCAATCAGATCACAGCATCCACTTCAATCCTGCTCATATCAGACTGATGATCAGCTGACTGCAGGTCTGAATGTTTGGTTCAGTTTCAGATTCAGAAACACAACTAACAACCAGACTGACAGAAAGATGATACTGAACATTAAAATGATATTTGTACCTTGTAGTACTTGAGCACAGCGAGCTTGACCTTCTTCCTCTTATGCTTGTTCTTCTTGGGGGTGGTGTAGGACTTCTTCTTCCTTTTCTTGGCGCCACCACGCAGCCTCAGCACCAAGTGCAGAGTCGACTCCTGATGGAGGTAAAAAAAACAACAAAACATTGAAACGTTTCTGCCGGCGGGAGCCTCAGTTTGTCCCAGATGTTCCTCCAAACATCTGCAGTTAATGAAGAAACATCTTAAGAGTTTCTGCAGGCTGATAATGTAGCAGCACGATGATCTTTAACAAACTGCAGCAGCTTCTCTCAAGAGTTCAAACAGTCCAGCAGATAAAACATCTTCTGCTCTCAGCTCACCTTCTGGATGTTGTAGTCTGACAGCGTGCGTCCATCCTCCAGCTGCTTTCCAGCGAAGATCAACCTCTGCTGGTCAGGAGGGATTCCTGCAGACAAAACACCACACGTTAACATCAAACTACACCAGAAGCATCTGACACGTGCTATTAAAGCTTCCAATGAACTAAAACTGATCTGCAGCTCGATGACAAACTGTTTTATAATTTACTAACTGATAAAGATCTGTAAGACTTTAATTATCTGTTTAATTTTAAATGTATTAACTTTAATCAATTAAACACAAAACTGACCAGTTATGTAAATGTGCTGATAAAACATTTAATAGAGACACAGTGAGATGTGGAGTCTGAACAAGCTCAACTGGAGCTGCAACTAACAATCATTTTCATCATCATCAATCTGCCGACTGTTCTCCATCAATCAATTACACTCAGTTCATCAGTTTGTCTGTAAAATCTCAAAATAGTGAAAAAAGCCTGTTATCATTAGTTAGAGATGAATGTCTTCAAATGGCTGGTTTTTATTTACTAGAATCTATTTATGTGTCTCGTCTGCAAAAAGACAAAAATCCACACATCCAAGTTCAAGATTCTCACATTTCAGGACAAAAATAAGTTGCAGATTACTTTAAACAACTAATTTCTCCCCCTTTATTCCAAACTGAAACTGTTTCCAGATCCAAACAAAGATGGTTGCTGGAGGCCACCTGATATAAACAGCTGCAACTTGGGAAAGAGTTCAAATATTTAACGTGCAGCAGACAATATTTGTCCATCTGGATAGAAGAAAGTCTGAGATTCTGGAAAATTCCAGTGATGAAGAACTGAGATCCTTTGCTGAAGTAATAATACAGCATCACATTACAAGTAAAAGTCCTGCATAAAAAAGCCTCCTACAGTAAAAGTACATAAGTATTATGAGCTTGATGTAGTTAAAGTATTGCAGTAAAAGTAGTGGTTTGGTCCCTCTGACTGATATATTATTATATATGACATCATTAGATTATTAATAGTGAAGCATCAGTGTTAGAGCAGCATGTTACTGTTGTAGCTGCTGGAGGTGGAGCTAGTTTACACTACTTTATATACAGTTAGCTAGTTTCAACTACTTGGAATAAAAAAAAGGTTGGAAACCACTGGTTTCATCTTTAACAATGTGTTGTATTTTAAAAGCTTGTTATATTATCCATTGTGTCAAATCTTCATCTGAAAAGTAACTAAAGCTGTCAAATAAATGTAGTGGAGTAGAAAGTACAAAGTAGCATCACATGGAAATACTCATGTACAGTACAAGTACTTAGAATGCTATTAAACGACCTTCTGGGTTTACATCTTTTAGAGAAACTGATGTTTAGCTTTGACTCGAGTCTAAAACACAATTATACAAAGTTTCAGTGACTCACCCTCTTTGTCCTGGATCTTGGCTTTGACATTTTCAATAGTATCTGAAGGCTCAACCTGAAAAATAGAAGAGAAACCGGGTCAGACTCGCGCTTCCGGTCAAACCTACCGTCACATTTAACTGCAAAGACTCAAAACTCATCTTTAACATCCATCAGTACTTTTTATTTAGAGACAAACTTTAATAAATACTGTATGAGGGAAGCAGGATCAGTTAGAGCCTGCTGCTATCTGACACACGTGTTTCTGCAGTTCTGAGGAGCAGTTAGCATCGGGTTTAGCCACCTAGCTTCATCTACGACAGTCGCAATTTTAAAACATATAAGCTACATTTCATTTTATATGTGATTAATAGTGGACTTAAATGTCATATCAACAGCTTTAATTTAACAGTTTGGTGAGTAGCACTCCGAGTAACAGCAGCCCTTGAACGCCGCATCCCTCCGTCTCACCCACCTCGAGGGTTATAGTCTTCCCCGTGAGGGTTTTCACGAAGATCTGCATCCTGCCGTTCAACCCACCTATATGAGAAGATATATAAAACACTTAAACTTCATGTTTGTGCTGAAACAAGCGTTTAAAATTCGTTATTTAATGATAATATTCAGTTATAGACGGAGAGCGATCTTACCACAGGCTCACTCCTAATGGCGGATCATGAGAAGAGGGCTTTTGGAGCGAGCGACGGGGTTTTCTGCCCTCGTTTGCACGGGTTGGTAGGTAGCCGTTACTGTGCCTGATGGAAAATACCTCAAAACACTCTTTGTGTCTTATTTTTGCACGTTTAGTATCTTTTTTTTATCGTCCGTATCGACATTAAAATTAATCAGAAATTTATATTGCGGCAAATACTCCAGTGTATTTAAAGAAGAGAGCGTCTCATTGTTTTAGAAAAAAACTCATTTCCCAGGTACACTTGCATGGTAACCATAGCAACCTGTGTTTCCCGGTACAGAAGCAAACGGCTTTTTAATGTGAAGTTAGCTTAAAAACATGAGTAAAAAACAACGTCTGGGGAAGGAATAGTTCGATATTTTGGGAAATATGCTTATAAATCAGTGAAAATGCGTCACATTGTTTTTAAAAACCTCATTTCCCAGGTACACTTGCACAGAAACCATAGCAACCTGGGTTTTCGGTGGCTCTTCAGTGCGAAAACTAAGCGGAAAGTTAGCTTGATAATATTTTTATGAGTAAAGAAAACATGTCTGAGCCACAAAACTCCAGCAGTTCACCTTCAAGAAAAGAAGAACGACACTCAACACCCGACATTTTGATATCTGAGAGTGATGAAAGGTTTTTCCAGTCTCTGTACGAGTTTATTGACTACGAGAAGCAGTACCTGCAGTGTCCGGCAGAGGGCGCGGACGAACTGCGATACATTATCTACCGCTCTGCGTTTAATAAGGTATTTACTAAAACACTTACTTCCAATTACTACTTTAAAAGGAGTAACTGATGACTTTATTAATGTTTAATATGCGATTTAGCTACTTATTCTTTTTATATCAATCAATTTGGCTGTTTTTAGTGCCATTTTCTGTTAAAGGAGTAGTTCGTCGTTTTGGGAAATACACTTATCAATCAATCAAAAAATGTTCCGTTGTTTTAAAAGCAAAAAAAAAAAGAAGCAAAGACAAACTGTGTTTTGTTGTCTCAGTACTTTGTGCAATGACGGTAAAGTTGAATCTAATCTACTAATGAGACGATAATAATAATAATCTGAGTCTGAATCTTATCTAAAGTCAGAGGACAAACCAGATTCTGTCTCTGTTCTGTTGTTTTTCCTCCTCTTCTTGTTTGCGACAGGTGATTTCTCGAGCGACGGCCTATAAGAGACTTCTGATGACCATTAAGGCGGAGTATGATGATGTCATCAGGGCACTGAAGCGGAGGGAGGATGGGATGAGGGCGGCTCAGCGAGCTCTGGCGGCCGCGACATCACAACCGAAATCACTAACAACCTGCCGGAGACGAGCGGCCCAGCTGAGGGAGAGGTGTGTGTTTTATATTAAAGATGCTGAAAACTTATTTCCTCAACCACAAAATTATCTACCAAAGCTGATGTTTGTGTCTTTGTGTTTTTGTCTGTGTTCTGTTTACTGGTTTGAAACAGCTCCGTTTGAAGAGGTGATGTCACATATTCCCATGAACCAATTAAGATCAATCAATATTTGAATCTGATAACAGTTCTGATGCTGTTTCCTGATCAAACCACATCCACACAGTCCTGAACTTTAAGGTTTCCTAAAAGGCTAAACTGACAGCAAACACTAGCTAACATGGGAACAAGCACATTAAAACAGGACCTGAAACAAAAAGCCTTTCCATTAAAATAATTAAAACTGTGATGAACGTTCCTTTGACTGTGTTTGTAGTGAAGGTTTAATGTGTAAAAAGACTCTTCCAGACTTTTCCCATCCGTCTCTTTCCAGAGTTTCTGTCCTTCGGAGGGAAACAGCAGAACTTCAAGAGGAGATCAAGAGACAGAAACTATCTAACGAGCAGCGAACATGGATACCTGGTACCACTGATCCTCTACTGGGCTCCGTTACTCAGAATAAAGTGTCTTATGTGTTGAATATAGAAAATGTACCTTTTACTGTTGGTGTTTCTACAGTCAGCTGTCTCTACGGAGATAAATCCATTAATATATCTGTAATTATTTTAATGACAGCAGAGGTGCTTCAGTTCAGGAGCTTCTCTTCAGCAGTTTCTGCTGGACATCAAAGCTGAATATAACAGTTTTTAAATTTTAAATTTAAACTTATTCTGGTCTGTTGTCAATGGAGACAATAAAAAACTGAAGCTACAGCTTATTGTACCGACATTTCTTACAACACGAATGATATCTGACATCATGACATCATCATTTATTATATCTTGTACCTGATCATACTAATGCCAAAAAATCAAATACAAAATAAAATAGAAAAGTCAGCTGAAATATTATAAGAGGCTAAAACACAAAAACATTCATTCAACTTTATTGTTTTTTTCTTAAATCTTGACACTGAGTGAACTTGTTTATTGAACTTTATGAAACTGTGATTGATTGCTCACATTGTTCTCTAAAGTGAGTCTGCCTGGTGTCTCAGGTTTAACGGTGGCGCAGTCTGAGGATCCCGAGGCTCTGGACGGACATCTGAAGCATCTGGAGGCCCAGAAAGTGTCTCTGCTGGACAGGAAGAGTCACTGCGTCTCTCTGGAGGTCAAAGCTGAGCTGGACGCCAAGCTGCAGGCCGCCGAACGCCACAGAGACCAGATGAACGCCGAGAACAGTCGACTGAAAGTCCTGTAAGAGCTGAAACACTGAACCTGCTGCTGTCTGTCTGCACTGAGTTCACAGATACTCAACCATCTGTTTTTAGATAAAGACATAGATCATATTAGAGATATTTAACCTCAGTAACTCTTAGATAACTTAGATAAAACTTTGGATGGAATTTGCTTTTTCAAACCTATTTTGTTTACAGCCCAAACATATTGTCAAATTTAAATTAATATACAGTTAAAGGATGGGTTTACAATATTTAAAGTGTGTGTTAAACCAGCAGTCAGGTGTCCATATGAACAGTGAAAGAGGTTTTCCTCACTGTAATCATTCCTCCTGTTCATACTGGATATTAAAAGATCCTTCAAATGTGCTTTCAATGTTAGTGATGGAGGCCAAAATCCACAGTGTGTCCACACAGTCATTTAAAAGTCTGTGTGAAGCTTCTATTCAGCTTCAGCAGTCTGAGTTAGTCACATCAAGTGGATATCTGACACATTTACAGTCTTTTTAGCATCAAATTCCCTCTTTGTGTTTCCTCGGACAGTGTTTCCCTGTTGAGCTGCAGGTGGAAGTATAGTAACAAAAAGAGGAACTTTGGCACTAAAAAGACTGTAACGTTGAAAGATATCTACTTGATTTGACTCATTTGGACGCTGAAGCTTCATATTAGCTTCAGATAAACTTTGAAATACATTTTTTGCACAGAAGGAGGACTGTGGATTTTGTCCTCCATCACTTCCATTGTAAGGTCATTATGAAGGGATCTTCTAATGGTCAGTATGAACAGGAGGAATGATTACAGCAAGAAGAACAATAATAAAATCCAGAAAACAAAACAAAAGCAAAGTAAACGTTCATATTGTTGATGGATGATGTGAACGTTCTGGGCTCGTTTTCTGTCTGTCTGACTTTTTAAAAAACTTTTTTTCTTCATTGACGTTTAGAAAAAAATCATAAGATCATACAGAACATATATATATATATATACACATATATATATATATATATAAACCTCCTTCATGTGTGTCGGCAGATACCGGCGTCTGAGGTTTGTGTTTGACCGTCTGTCCAGCTGGGCGGAGCAGAAGCAGCAGGTTCCTCTGGAGGAACTCTTGGGTTCCACGCTGGAGAACATCAGACAGACCAGCGGTGAGACGCTGCAGCTTTACTTTAACATGAACTGGGACTGATGAGTGTTGGTCCCATGATGGTAACAACAGGTTAAACACATGGGAGGAAACAACAAATAATGGACATTTCTTTATTTTATAGCATGAATATGGTAGATTTTCCAACAAATATTGTCTTTTGACTGCTAGTTTCAAATCTTTCTGCTATTTTAAACAATAAAAACACATTTCCAACCAATATTCACCACTTTAAAAGTTCACATTGATGATGTTTAGTTGATATTTCATAATTTAATCATATTGATTTATGCTTCAGGGGTTATTTATCAGACTCACATATCATTTACTAAATATTTCAACACTCTTCATTATTTCCTTGACTCAAACCTCGTCCCGTTGGTCCTGCAGTGACGGACGATAACGCTCGCAGCATCGACGCCGAGCTGTTTGAGGACGAAGAGCCGACCGGAGTTGACGAGTCTAAACTCCTGACGGATCACCTGGACAGGTGATCAGACAAACACAGCTCTGATCAGTTGGTCTGAACTCTCTCTGAATCTTCTCTCACTTCTTCTTCTTCTTCTTCTTCTTCTTCTTCTTCTCTTGTCAGGTTTATTGAGCTCTTTGATTCGGCTCAGTATGAGGAAGCTGCTCTCCTCGCTGCCGGATCTCCTCGAGGAATCCTGAGGAACCTCGACACCATGGAGATGTTTAAAGGTGGAACATCTGTACATTTATATATATATATATAGACTAATCCAGGTTGTATTGCATATATTACTCTAATGTATTCAAAGCGTTTCACTTTTTAAGAGCTTTTACCAAGAAATCTGAACTGTATATGTTGAAAATATAGTCATGAAATGTCATTAAAATAAAGTTATAATCTATTAATTTCAATGAAATGTGTTCCAGTTTGAACAGAAGGCTCGACATGTTTTCTGTTCTGTCATCAGCTGCTCCAAAAACAAAATGACACTTTCATAAATCCTCATGTTTCACTCTGAGCAGCATGAACTGATCTCTGTTAGCTCGGTGCAAACTAAACATGTCATAATTATCCTGCTTAAAACTGTTCAAATTGCACTAAAACATACTGGAATCACTTTATCTCACATTTTGTTAAGAAACAAATATTTTTATTGCATCACAGATCATCATCATTTTTAGTAAAAAACAATCAATCAATGACTGGAGAGATGTGAGCTCCCCCTTGTGGCCATTCAGAAGTTTACATTATTCATTTCTAGTTGACGTTATGAGTGTATGTGATGTGCTTATTATGTGTAGCTTTATGTTTTTATTCTCTAATTTGTACTGTTTGTTATTGTGCTGTTATATGTTTTAATATTGACCTGCCTAAAGGACTGCAGATGAAAATGATCTATAAGTTAACTCTGGTTCATCATATGGAAACATTTATGTTTAACACTGTACATGGTCCCAATAAATAAATAAGACAAAATAAATCAGGAAATGAATATGGGACTGTTAGTGTGTATGTTAGTGAGCCAGACAGCTCTTTCAAGTCACTCATGAGGATTTTCACAATTATCCCAATAATGGAAAATCACCACAATCAGCTTATCCTGAGTGTTTTATATCATGATACGGTTCAGTGCGAGGTTTCATTAAAGTATCACGTGTTTCAGATTTGTATGAAATGATGCATTTGGTCTGATTACAATGACAGAAATCAGGAGTTTGATGAAAGTAATTCCTGACTTTACACGACCAGATTCTTCAACATCGTTTATATCCTCGATCAATATAAATCAACTACATTATCCACAATCACAGAGACTCATCCAATCACAGAGTAGCTGCCTTAACAGGACAGAAAACAAAACAATATAAGACCAATTAACAAAAAAATTAGCAAAAACAACAAACAGCAAAAAAAGAAAAGGGGGGGTTAAACCCTGTACAGCCAGCAATAAGACCTCTCTAGATAATAATGACCAGATATAATATGATAACCCACACTGTGGGGTGAGGTTGAATGATTCACAAAAGACACTTTTAGTTCCTGAGTTCCTAAAATTTGGTAAAAAAGGATCTTTTGTGACTAATTCTGAGAAAAAAACTGCAGCACATAAACAATAATCATTTGCTTTCTGTCACGTTTCCACTTTGTCACAGATGTCTGGAGAAAATCCAGCAGAAATGTCATTTATAAAAACATACTTAAAACTAATCAACCAATCACAGATGCTGATTCTAACCTGCAGCCAATAAAATGGCAGCTTTGAGATTTCCAAAGGTCTCGTCCAGACTTCTGTGAGCGAAACGAAATAAACGTTTGTCCTTCTTTGTTGAAAGATGTCTTCCTGTTCACCCGTCTCCTCTCAGGTGTGAAGGGGCCCCCGGGCTCGGCCCCCCCTCTGCTCCTCTTCTTCCAGGCGTTGCTGATCACCGCCGCGGCCGATGACGAGCTGTCGGCTCCTCTCTCTCTGCAGGGGGTCCGCTGCGCCCTGCAGCACGATGCCTCGCAGCTCGTCACCCACGCCGTCGCACTGAACAAGTAAATGCACAATCAGAGAGGAAATGTTTTTATTCTGTCTGCTGGTGTTCAGCTCTTCACCGTCTTCATCCTCTCAGACTGACCTTCTCTGAGGAGCTGGGCGACGTCCTGACTGAGCATGCTCAGAAGAAGCCCCGTGAGGCCGACTTGTGTCTGGCGTTGGCCACCGTCGTCTACGAGGCCTGCAGGCTGGACAGGAAGACCGCACTGAGCATGTGCAGGAGAGGCCTGATCCACAGCGCCGCCGAGTTCATGAACCACAGCCGGGACCTCACAGCTGGTCTGTGTGTGTGTGTCTGTGTGTGTGTCTGTGTGTGTGTGTGTGTGTGTCTGTGTGTGTGTGTGTGTGTGTGTGTGTGTGTGTGTGTGTGTATAATCTTTAATTAATCTGTAATCTGAATATATTACTAACGAATTATTAAAAGATAGATGGGACTAGAAAGATACTGAATGACATTAACAGAAGAGAACAAAGAGAGAAAAAGATGCAACGATTCAGTGCTGACTCACGTTCACTTGGCTCCAATACAGCATATTGATCTCCTGCAGTGTGTGTGTGTGTGTGTGTGTGTGAGTGTGTGTGTGTGTGTGTGTTTTTATCATTCATGTTGGGGGGACTCACCTCTCTCGGGGACAAAAAAGTCCTCATAATGTTAATAATAATAATAATAGTAATAATACCTTGATTTATATGGTGCTTTTCAACACAAGTTACAAAGTGCTTTATATTAATAATAAAAAAGACAATAAGCAAACAGATATTATGATAAAATACAATGAAAGATAATAAAACCAACAGTAAAATCAATAAAAAGTAAGTCTAAAATAATGAGTTTTTAAACATTAGCTCCTCCGGCTGGTCGTTATACAACTGAGGAGCAGCCAGGAACGACCTACCGGAGGATCTCAGGTTGCATTCAGGCTCGCAGGAGGTCAGGAGGTCAGCTATATGTTCTGGATTTAACCCTCTACGAGCCTTAAAGGACCAGTGTGTGGGATTTAGTGGCATCTAGTGGTGAGGTTGCAGATAGCAACCCCTTCCAAGTGTGTAGGAGAACCTACGGTGGCTGCAAAACTCATGAAAAACCAGTGTTTGAGTGGCTGTTTGAGTGAGCCAGGGTTTGGTTTGTCTGTTGGGCTTCTGTAGAAACATGGCGGTGCAGCATGGCGGGCTCCGTGGAGGAGGACCCGCTCTCTATGTAGATATAAAGGGCTCAGAGGCTTTGATACACTCACAATACTTGTTAGTAGATCAGCAATTTGTTTTCTGTCACATAATAATCTGTGTATTAATCTCTCTCTCTCTATCAGAGGACTGTTTGTGGGTACTGGGTCGCTCGCCCAGTCTCTCCCTCCTCCAGCTGTTGACGGAGCCTCGGCGGGGACCGGTGGCCATCTTGTCAGTGGGCGTGGCCTGTGTCAGTCTGCTAGCTGACCCTCAGCAGCAGCAGTTAGCTCTGCAGCTCCTGGACAGCTGCGTCAGCAGAGGACGAGGTTTGTCGACCAACAGATGAACATAAACTGTTTATTAGGAACGATCCGATACAACAGCTCTGCCATGAATCCTGCTTTATGAAGCTTATAAATGTTCAGTTTGTTGTTGTTGTTGTCAGAGGTGATTATTCTACTTTATGTTTATTATTAAGGTCGTAGTGTGTGATGTTGTTCTGCTGTGTGTTATATTCACAGGTGTTTGTAATATTCACATACATGAGAGAAGCTTCGTAAATGTAGAATTCATGGCAGAGTTGTTGTATTGCATCAGATTGTACAGGTGTTACTCCTGAAAAACCAGCTGTAGCACAAATTATGACAATAATAATTAAATAAAAGTAAAGACAGTTAAATAACTATTAACAGAACAGCGCAGAGGTCGACCAAGAACAAATATAATAATATAATATTACAAATAAAATAAGGTGATAAAAACAATTAATTGTTGTTTGGTTGGGTCCCGAGAGGAAGGAACAAAGTGAACTAATGGCTGCGTGTCTCTGTCCTCTCAGAGGTTTTCGAGCAGGTGATCCTGGAGGACAGCAGCTCTTCAGTGGACGACTGGACCGACGTGGCGTCTCTGTGCTCCGAGCTGAATCGTTCTGACCTGAGCCGGCTCATCATGTCCATCCTGCTGGACCAGAGCGGGACCAGAATCCTGTCCCCAGACCTGCAGGGAGCCCGACTCATGGAACACGTCTTCCTGTGAACAACTGAACCTGAAAGTCCTCCAACAGAAACAAAGATCAGCTGCAGTGTCAGCTGTTAATAACCTGTTTCTTCTTCTTCTGTTTGCGGCAGAAAAACACTTAAAAACACACAAGTTCTGGTAGTTGTTGTAGAAAAACTAAAGTAGCTTTAAAGGACAGATTCACAATTTTTCAGGCATGTCTTAAAACATTTAAGCATCTGTGTTTTAGACTAAATTAAATCTGAATCTGTCTGTATGCGTCTTATTCATTGAAAACTATTCAACAGTTCTGATACAGTATCATAGTCATAATCAGACACTCTCTCTGTTATCTGTGTGACATTTTGACCTTTGAGCTTTGGGTGGTGTCAGTGAAATGACTCAGGCAAAAATGTTAAATAGTGACAGCTGACGGCCAGCAGGTGGCGCCCAGACTCACAAACTGAAGCTTAGATTAAAGTGGCCTTCAGTTATGACCAGAAACAGCTTCCAGGAGTCTCAGCCTCTGTTGGTGTGATACCAAAGCATCATGGGAGCTGTAGTTGTTGAATAAAAACAAGATATTTATTGATTTATCTTTGGGCCTCATGCGAGAACATTTTCTCCTCTTAAATCTGTGTTTTTTTGTACGAGTGAAGTCAGATCTGACAAACTGGTTTCAGCCTGATGAATATCTCCTGGTCATGAGGAACTGAATGTTCCTGAGATTTCATCATTAGCATCATGTCCTTATAAGGCGACCTGTTGTGCTGCCTTTGTGGGCGAGTTTCATTCACAAGAATGTTCCCAAAGACGCGAAAGAAGAATCAGAAACCAGCAGACACATTTATCAGTGTCAGTCATCGTATTAGAGGAGCTGAAACTATTCATCAGAACAACTGCACTGTGACAGAAATAAAGAGGAAACGCTTTGATGCTGAAAAACATCTTTCTAAAGCAAAACGTGCCTCATATGAGAGGCGTCATGTGACCATCACAGAGACATTAGAGGAGAGAATATTACAGCCTGCAGTAGCTGATACACATTTTATTTTAGTTGATGTCAGTATCGTATTTAAAGTCCCTCCACTCGTTTGTTTGTTTTCATGTTCATCTGCTGAAGGAGGAACATTAAAGGGTTCAGCCTACGACCATAATGTCTGACATCACAACTAGTTTGGAGCCAATCGTGGTCCAGTATGCAGCTTAAACAAGTGTGATGTGGAAACTTGACGCCCACAGAGCACAAACACTGAGGATGAACTTTACAGTGAAGGAGGAGACAAATATTGTGGAAAAACTAAATCAGACAATTTATTAGTCAATGTAGAATATTTTATATACATCTTAAAACCCGTCTGGAGGGGATTCATTCAGATTTTCTCCCCTTGTACAGAAAGTCAGACTGTCTGTTCATGATTCGTACAACAGCTCTAAGAAAATACTAAGTGCCAGAAAATGTATGAATGTCACAAATGTTCTTAAATCACACGTACGTGCCTCTCAAGAACAAATCCGTTGAGAACGAATCTCTTCTTGCTCTCGAGGCCCATTGTGCAACATGAGTAGAATCTCATTCAGCATTTTATGATTTATTAAATTTATTTTATTTTATTTGTGCAGAAGAGTCTCTATTTCACCATCAGCTCTTCATATATAGTAAAGTTCAAATCACCTGTAGAGAGCAGAGATGGAAGAGGGTGAGAAATAACTAAGTACATTTACTCAAGTACTGCACTTAAGTACAAATTTGAGGTACTTTTCATTTTCTGCTACTTCGTAGTTCAACTCCAATACAATTCAGAGGGAACTGTTGTACTTTTACTCCACTACATTTATTTGACAGCTTCAGTTACTTGAATTGAAATGACATGAAATAAGAGACGCTTCTAAATTTTGCTGCATTATTTAAGATGCGGCTCCCAAAACTTCACATATTCAGTGTGTAGTTGTGTCTCTGTGTCATGTTTCAGATGTCTGCGAGTTGTTAGTTTCTCTAAATAAATAATCATTTCAAATAAATAAAACCCAAAGAGGTAAAACTTATATTTCACACTCAAAGATGAAAGAAAGATTCTGGGAAATGAGTCCAGATTTATGCATCAGAACTTTGTTTTTTCTTCTTTCATACACAAAATATCATCTCACAGTCGTTCAGATTTATCTGATGACTCTTGTAAAGTCCTGAAGATCAAATAACAATAAAAAGCTGCTTATACACTGATTCATCAGTATCAGTGATGTACTTTATTAAATGTATTCAATATAGTCACAGCCTGATACTTCTACTTTAACCCTTTAAATACATTTGCTGCTAATACTTATTCACTTTTACTTAAATAGAATTTTAATGCAGGGCTTTTACTTGTAATGAGTATTTTTACCTTGTGGTATTTCTACTTTTACTTAAGTAAAGAAGTACTTCTTCCAGCGCTGGTAAGAGGTGAAAGGTCAAACGTGTCAGAGAGGAGCAAAGAAACCTGAAGACGTCCTCAGTCTCTCTGAAGAGCTAAAAGTTGGTGTCAGATGACTGAAACACATTTAGCTCTTCTGTTTCTGACAGTGTCATCTGTCTCCAGTGTGACAGGATGCGGCGTCCAGAGTGTTGAACAAGTCTTTTTTTACTCTGCTTTTAAAGGCGTTTACAGCTTGAGTCATTCAAACAGAATCACAGACTCTCTGCAGTTTGTTTAACGAGCCAGACAGCGAGCAGGTAGATGGAGGGTTTCCTCACCTCGGCGCCAGACATCAGAGAGCAGAAATCTGATTGAAACTGTAAACTGCATCACTGTTCTGGCTGCATAGCTGTCTTAACAGCCAACTCAAATTAAACTAAAGTTTTTTTGTCTGCTACAGCAACATATCTGCTCTGTAAATAATGTGTCCTTTGAAACAGGAGAAACCAAAAGGGAGAAATTTATATTTTAATTATTTGATTTCATGAGGGCACCAACTAGTTTTACATTACTTCGATTAAATACAATTCCATCATCCACTTATATAGCTGGAGTCCTTATTTCCAAACAGCAAATCAAATCTTAAAGTGATAACATGTCGTTCTATCATCGGCAGAGCAGACGGTCACACTGAGCCTGATTGCATCCTGCTCCACAACACAAGAGCCACAGACTCTGAACAACAACACACATTATCTTCCTGCTAAAGTCTCCTTCTTATCTAACATACAAACATGAACACATGTCTTGTCCTGCAGCTTAGCTTGTTGAGCGAGCCACTAGGGATGTGCAGAGATCCCAGTATTTGTATCTGTATTTGTTTAGGCAGCAAAATTATTTGTATTTGTATTCGAATAAAAGTGGAAAGAGGCTTAAAAACCCTGTTTTCGTTTTTACTACGCTTTTAATTTTAGAATATTAAAGTGTTACAACAAGTGTTCATGAATAAACTACCTTATGAAGGAGGTCCCTCCACCGGGTCTCTAACTGGGGTCTCCCAGATCATAAACGACTACACTGACTACTGAGCTAAAACTTTACTCATCGCCTCATCCCCTCTGCAGACAGACCTCTACCTATTTATACACCCATAACACAGAGACAGCACAGCGTTTAACATGTAGGGAGGAACTTCAAAGGTGATTCTTGCTTTGCACTTTTCATTTATTGCCTATTTTTTACAACCTAACTTTGTGGAAAGGAGAAGAAGAACAACAGCTTATGGAGAGTCCTTTAGGAGCACTTTGTGTGTGTCAGTAGTTCAGCTTTATCTCTGGGGAACACCTCCAACTCCAGAAGTGATGTCCAAATAAGGAAATGTGCATCATGTAGCAGGTGGATGTGACTCCCCTCATTGAGAGCTGCTGATAGATGTAACAGTGGAGGAGAGGAGAGACACTGAGATAGCGATGAAACTGACCTGCACGCTGGTATTTGACATGGGCTTTTTTTTATTCCCAAAAACAAATAATTTTAAAAATATTTGTATAAAACAAATATTCGTAAAAAAAAAAACAACTATTTGTGCTTTGCTGAATAATGTATTTGTATTCGGGCACACCCCTACGAGCCACAAAACAAACCGCGGGAAAGTGCACCGTTAACGTCAGTTAGCGGTTAGATTGCTAATTAGCTGCTCAG